>NC_142940.1:11581362-11593862 GCF_046866305.1 Octopus bimaculoides | reverse complement strand
ACCTCATTAAAATATTAGTTCTGGGCATAAATATATCGAAATAAATCTATCCTCCACTGGGGTACGTCGTGTGTCTGCAAACTGATTCATTTGGTAAAGTGTACATTGTAAAATGATATATTGATAGCAGTAAATACAGATTTAGCTGTGTTTCGCGATGTAATTTACACTGTAGTAGAGCAATTAAATATGGAAGTCTTGAACTGTCAGGAATTTTTTTTTCGGAAGCTCGATACTAAGTTAATTAGTTGTCGTAATCGTGTTCGAAAACACCCGGGATACACCTTCTTCTAATTTGGAGGGGATGACTTATTACTAGATTGGTAGAACCGTTAGAGTGTCGGGCAAACATATCTTGCTGTATGTATTTCCGCTGTTTTATATGTACAGTTTCAATCCTTCTCGGTGTCAACTTTGTGTCTTTTTAACTTTACTCGTTTGATATAGTACAGTACTTCCGTGTTACTGGGATTAATATAGTCACCCAATCTATCCTAAATTTGTCGTCAATCCTCGGTATTCGTAGACCGCCGAACAAATTGTTTCGTAGTATCTGCGAACCTTACGTATTATATATATATTCAACTTTGCTTAGCCCATGTATTTATGTATAGCAATTCCTAATATATATATATTTTTATATATATATATATATTTGTTTTTATTTATATATGTATAATGTATTAATATATCTATATGAATGTATATCAAATCTTAAACCAGCATTCGCTTGCTCGAAGAAAATATGCTGGGTTTCATTGTCTATAGCCCTCGATAATCCCCTTATCTCCCTCTTTCTTTCGTTCTGCACTCACTCTTTCTTTCTCCATTCTCTCACCTCATCTCTCTATCTTTCTTTTTCTCTCTCACTGCTTCTTATGTTGCCATCATAGAAACATTCTAAAACTGTCAGCTGGCAGAATCGTTAGCACGCTGGACGAAATGCTTAGCGGTATTTCACCCGTCGCTACGCTCTGAGTTCAAGTTCTGCCGAGGTTGACTTTGCATTTCATCATTCCGGGGTCGATCAATTAAGTACCAGTGAAACCCAGGTGTACTCTCCCCCCAAATTTGAGGAGTTGTGCATCCAGTAGAAAGAATTATTATTATTATTATTATTATTATGGCAGTGAACTAGCAGCATCACTATAACAGGATCAAACAAAATAACTTGCAGTGTTTGTTTCCACTCTTTACATTCTCCGTTCTAATAATGTCTACCTTTTTTTTTTTTTTCAATCGTGTTTTGGAAAGCATAAGGCCAGCTAAAAATATGTCAGCTTTTGGAACGACACACTGTAGGAGCCTGTACACAGATACTTGACGTCTTAGACATCGTAATCAATTTCTCCTGCATTTCAAATTGTACGGTCCTAAAACTGAGTTTCATACTTTGTTAATAGCCGTGGTCACCCCTAAAAAATTAGATGGGTTCGATTGAAAAGATTTTGACCACACACCTGAAACAGAACAAAACGACAGTAGCAGTCATTATGAAAAATTGAAACGAAATTCTTTCATTTATTTCTGACTAGATTCACTGGGAAATAATATTAATTCTGCAGATGTCAATCATTTAAGCAGTCAGTCGATTTTCAGGACAGATCGAACAAATATAATGGCAATTACGCCATACCATCTTACGAAAAGGAAAAATATAAATGAAAGATGGAGTGAGAGGTTGCTGATGACTTTTTCCTAGCTCAAGTGTAAGGGTTCGTGACCATGGCCTTTGCAGGCCTTCTTGGATAAAACAGAATACTACCATTAATTTAATGATTCGCGGCATTTTTTTTTTACCGTTTCTATACCAAGGCCCAGGATAAGGAAATTCTCGTGGCCTGATATTCTGGGTAGTGCAGGCCGGGCACAATTCAGAATCATTTGGACACGACAACCTTGGAAAAAGGTAGGACATGTAGGTAGACAATGTCAGATCCCTGGTGTGGTGAACACCATCAGTATCAAAGTAGGAAGATAACTTTGGAAGCGGTAAAAAAGCAGAATCTAAATACAGTTCATATTCTTGTCATGAAACTTGGTGAGATGGTCAACAAGCTCACTTTCAATCCACGTGCTTTTTGTTTCAATCCCATTACGCGGACCCTTGGGCAACTGTCAGTACTATCACTGCGATAGTGTGAGACGTTATGGTAGATATAAATTAAGTGGAAGACCACCATATATACATACATAGCTGCACACACACACACACACACACACACATATATATATATATATATATATAGAGAGAGAGAGAGAGAGAGAAGCACATTCTTTTACAAGAGTTATTTTGACTGTGACATCGAAGTTTCGGCTCGCTTAGCCTTCACGAGACGGTTCGATGGAGGCTGAGCAAACTGAAAATGATTGTGTAAACATTGATTGTTTGTAGTATTGCTTCCCATAAAAACAGATACTAATATCGTTGCTATTATGCAAAACTGCCGTAAGTCCGGATCGTTGCTTTTCAGAAAACGAAAGATAGTTTCTCCATTTCATATCAAAACTGTTATACTAGATTTTGACAATTTTTGATATCTTGGCATTTGAAGCATCTGTAGATACGATAGTTGACCAAAAAGAACCGACTATTGCAAGCAAAAATAAATATGGAAAAAGAAACGTTTGGTCGAATTTGGACATACGACAGTTTAACATGATAGCAACGATATATACGCCTGTGTGCTCGAACAATTCTTTATGTTTGCCCTTGCCCCTCGCTCTACATCATAAGACAAACCGTGATGTGGTTTTTACATCCATATAACCTAGCGGTTCGGCAAAAAACCCCGATATTATATGCATCAAACTTTAAAATTATGTACATGGTTCGATTTGCTTGACTAAACCCTTTCAAGTCGGTATTCGAACATGGCTGCTCGCCAATTACTTTAACAAGAGAAGAGTTAAAATATGAAAAAAGAAATATCCTTGTATTCCTTCTACTTATCTTGCAAAAGGATTCTCGCGAGAAGGATATTGGCCATAAGAGTCGCTAGTTTTCACAGATATTCAGGGCAAAACAGCCGCAGAGTCATTTTCGCTGTAAGATCAGTCAAACAACTTGAAATACAACCTCTACAATTCTGCGACCAGAAAAAATATTATTAATGCTAATAATACCGTTATTCTCAATAGCTGTCATAATCATATTCTGACTTCAGAAAACTTGCTACAAGAACAAAATGAGGAGTGTTGTGTTAGCGAATTATAATCAGAAAACAAGAAAGATAATGAATTCCTTCTCTGTAAATATTAATTGCTAAATAATAATACACGAGGGATTTCACCTTAGATTGTACACTCTTTGTTTTTATTCATATATTCCTTTATTTTCGGTTTAAATTATTTGTTTATAAACTTTTTTTTTTTTTGGTTTCAGATTTAATTTTAACATATTCTAGAATTTTTCGGCTTGTCTTATTTTTACTTTTTATATTTGTATTTATTTATTATTTTGTGTGTGTGTGTGTGTGTGTGTGTTTTCTTGGTTTTGTTTTCGGTGTTTGTACTGTTTGCCATTCCTTTGTTCGTGGTTTTGAAATAGAATCGATTTTCGATTCTGAGTGAAATGTCAATACCACAACACACGTTCTTACACACAGTAACACGAACATACCCGTGTGAGCAGGACGCATATATATATATATATATATATATATATATATATATATATATATATAGAGAGAGAGAGAGAGAGAGAGAGAGGGGGGGAGAAAGAGAACAACGTATATACACATATATTATATATGTATGTTTATTTACACATGTATGTAAATATATATATATATATATTATTTAATATATGTATGTATTTATAAGTACATATATACATAGACATATACATATTCATGCATATATATATATATACATATATACACACATGTATATGGACGCGTATATTTGTGTATATGTGTGTATTGCCGTGCGTACATGTGTTTGTGTATGCGCGTATGGTATGTAGTAATGGCACATCGTACGTAGTCACATAGGGCATTATCTGTTGGCCGTATATGACATTTGATTTTGATTCTTTTTTCTCCTAGACGAGCTCAAGGGATATGAAAATTGGTCTTCGTATGATTTGTGAAGAGGTCAATCTGTTAAACTTGATTAAATTTCATGAAAAGCCTAAACAACGTTTAGAAAACAAAATTTGTTTCTGTTGTATGACTTATTCTGATATATTCGTATATTATACAGACCTTCCACGTTGTGATATGCTGTATTCATCGGCAATATCTTCCTGTATACGTTGCAATTTATGCCACCACACGCATACATATCTGTTCACTCCTTCATTTGTTTTGGGTTATTTTCTTCGTTGTACATTTTTCTCCCGTTTAACTCATATCTTGTCTTTTCCTTTCGTCCTACAGAGCGCTTCATTTCTTCTTATTGTACCTGTCACATTTTTTCCTCTTCTTATTCGCTTATATTCATCTGTCATGTCCACATATTTATAACCAAACAGCTCACGCTGCTAACACAGGCGGTTAAAGAATATTATCGGAAAATGTCGAAATTGTGATAATATCACGTCGACAGTCGATTAGGCGTGGACCATGTCCACTTCCGTTGTGTGTACTCTTTCATGCTTTTTCGTATAACACTCTGTCGTGCCCGTGCCAAATTTTTGTCATACGTATTTACATAGATAAATATCTACATACATACAAAAATAATTTGTCTACGGGGAACATTTTAAATACGCAAAGTTGTAATTCTTTCATTCTTTCCCAATAGCTCAAGTGCTTCATTGATGCAATATTCTTAGTGTAGCACGACTGAACGTCTTCGAGTCCCGTTATTAAACTGACACTGTGGGGTAACCATAATTGAGAGTAGTTCAGAACGTTGCGGGAAAATGTCGTTCATAGGACCAGCATAGTTTCCTGGTTCCTTGGGAAACACATAGCATCATCATTCGCCCGTCGTTGTCGACAATACCCAAAGGCAACACATGGGAGAAGATGGCAGGCAGCAGATACCCAGCTGAGACCATTAGTCCGATGCATGCCCCGAAGGCTGGGTACAGGTTTGGCACAGATGGTCTGCAGGGAGTGAAGGGAAGGAGTTGGCCTTGGGTTTGTGCATTTCCAGTTTTCTTCGTGCCCCTGCGACCTCGTTGTGTTCGTAAGAGGTGAGGTCTCCGCTGATGCAGCTTCACCAAGCATGGTGGTCTTGCGCTTGCATTGATTAGGTGTTGGGGTTGATCTCAAAGCATATCTAGAAAATCTTCCAAATGTCATAAAGTACGCAACAGGCAGTGACCGCAACAGGCAGCCACATTTTGTGATTGTTGCCCAAATTGCATTTTTTCTGTTCACTTACGCTTCCTTTATTTTCCCACCAAATTCATTTACTCCTTTCCATTAAAAATATTATCATTTCAGTTGAATATTGGCCTCATCCCAGTTCACAAATATATAAACTTTTAAACTAACTCATCTTTTTCTTGTCTTTCTCTCGATATCTGTCTCCTTCTATATTTCTCTCACACTGTTTCTATTTATCTATATGGGTGCGTGTGTCTGTGCACGTGTGTGTATGTGCGTGTGTGAATATGTATGTATCGTTGACCAAGCACCATTCAATTTTTTTTCTCCATGTTTTTCTCCTTGTTTTCTCCGTATTGTTTTTGTTGAAGAGCGTAGCTCGAAACGTTAAAGACTTTCTGTATTCCCGAGCGTCAAACTAATACATCCTTTTGTTGTTTACACCACCTGTCCTCGTCTGTTGTTGTTTTGTTTTTTTCGTACGTTCTCCCATATATATGTATGTAACTGTGCGTGTATGCATATATCTATCTGCGTGAAAGCGCGTGGCTTAGTGGTTAGGGGCATTCGGCTCATGATCGCACGGTCGTGAGTTCAATTCCCGGCGGCGCGTTGGGACCTTGAGCAAGACACTTTATTTCACGTTACTCCAGTCCACTCAGCTGGCAAAAATGAGTAGTACCTGTATTTCAAAGGGCCCGCCTTGTCAAAATCTGTGTCACGCTGAATCTCCCCGTGAACTCCGTTAAGAGTACACGTGTCAGTGGAGTGCTCAGCCACTTGCACTTAATTTCACGAGCAAGCTGTTCCGTTGATCGTATCAGCTGGGACCCTCGTCGTCGCAACCGACGGAATGCAGCTAGCTAACTATCTGTCGTAAGTATAACCTATTCTAAAACTGTACCACGTGTTTTTATTCTTTTTCTTTTTCCACATATATTTGGGTACTTTCTATGATTCCTCTATGTACTCACTTCTTCCCAGTATATTTCATCTTTATATTTATATTCTCTGAATTTAGTAACGCTTTTCTTTCTTTATTCTCCTGCGCTCCATTTAATCACCGCTCTTTCATTCTCTAACCCACGTTGCAATTCATTAACTAAACTTCACTTTTACTTTCATACCATTTCACCTCCTCTCTCTTCCCTGCCTCTCTATCCTTCTTTTACTTTCTTTTTAGGCCCCAGCGCCCTACCCCACCTCTCATTTCTCACTTCTCTCTTCCCTCCTTATTCATTATGCATGACTCACTCTATTTGTTTCTACTGATGCCTTGCATTCATACATTACACTCTTATAAATCCTTTCCCTTTTTCTGTTATACATTTCTTTCACTCTCCCACCATCACATCCCTTTCATTCCTTAACACTTCCTTCTCACTTTCTTTCTCTTCTACTTTCTTTATAGGTCATTGCCTTACCCTTTTATGCGACATTTCACTCACTCTCTTCTGTCTATCTATCTGTCTATCTATCTATCTATCTATCTATCTATCTATCTATCTATCTATCTATCCACCTATCTATCTATCTATCTATCTATCTATCTATCTATCTATCTATCTATCTATCTATCTATCTATCTAGCGATCTGTCTATGTATTTATCTACCTATCTATCTAGTGACCTGTCTATGTATCTATCTATCTATCTATCAACCTATCTAACTATCCCAGTAAGACACACAATCTCTCACACTTTGTGATGCGAAACATCATTCTAACACAGAAACACCTTATCACCTAAATTAGATATTAAATGATAAAATAACGGCATTGTAAATAAATTTAAATTTTTAAAATGCTAAAGAAACAAAACGTGGGTGATATATAATTAAGCGAGGTTTGCTTTTGTCACATTTCGATTAGAGCGGAATATTTACGAGAGATTTAATATAATTCCCTAAATTTACCTTTTATTACTTGTTTTTAATTGTTCTTTTTATTTGAGGAAATAGCCAAAGAAAACAGTGTAACGATTAGACCCAAAAAAATATGCAATTCTAAAATGAAAAAAAACGTCCCAAAATAACAAAACACACACATATTTACATCATTCAAATTATATTTCTAATTCCTTTTTTATTTTCACATTTCTACACATTTTCATGCTGTTCATTTCCATTATGTTTCATTTATTTGCTTTACGTTTATTTCTTTTTTTTTTATTAAAATATTTAGTTATTTAAATTTAAAGTAAGAATTAAGGTTCTGTTGATCCTAGAAATCAGCGATCAAATTTCGATTTCCATTTGAAGGCAAAGATTTTGACGTTCGTTACTTGACAAGAAAATGAACGGCGTGTCAATAGGTTACCATTGTAATGATATTATATGCAAACACACATTCGTGATCTGTGAAAGACTGACTTGAGTGGATAGCTTAATATGTCTTCATCTTCAACGCCACTACTACAACTTCTGTGCTGTTCAGATCGATGAGAACACACGTCACTGCTTGTGAGCGTTTATAACAGCAAAGGCTGAGCTTCAGATATTTAGGCTGAGCTTCAGATATTTAGGCTGAGCTTCAGATATTTAGGCTGAGCATTGCCTCATGAATTTAACCATACAAGGCTTAAAATTTCAGATGATCATGCCTCCCATTCCAGGGTGACTTTTACACCAATTAACTGTGTAAACCCATTACCGCCCACAATTCTATTAAACTGGTATTTTTTTATGAAACTTTGATTTCTAGCATAAAACAGCCTAAGAAACACGCTGGAATGATCAAAATAACATTTCAAAATAACATTTTAAATAGAAATAAGCAAGATATTTGGTGAAGAATTAGCAAACCTCATTTGAATATCAGAGAAATATACCTAGTAGATACAGCAAAAAGGTTAGATATGTGTAAATATTGACAGATAATTACGAAATTTGTAATTTTTAAGTGATCTCGTACGAGATCACTGGTAGGTAATGGGTTAAGGAAGTTGAATATATTTTCAAAATAACCCGAACTATGACGCCTGCTGTAGTTGAGCAGACAACTATTTGCGTGGAAAGAATCAACTTATAAATCTGTAAGCTATAGAGCCATGATGAACAAGTTCAGTTAAAAGGCAAATATTTCTTGCTAAATATCAAAAACTAAAACGTACCGACCCTATCCAGCTAACTTCTGTTAAATCACTCCAGAAGTGTCCATAGTTTCTAGAAAATTGTGCATCAGGAGCACAAACTTTCACAGATGATGTTTATTCATAAATCTATTAATTAATATGTTGCGCTAAATTTGTTCTTTAAATACTATACTGAAGCGTCCTTGGCATATTTTCTTCGGTTATTATAATCATATTCATATCTACTAGTGTGTGTTGTGTTGTATCCTCACAATGCTTTTCTCTTCGCAGTACGGAGAAACTTATTCTTCGCTAATGAGGCTGAATGATAAACAAACACGTCCGATATAAGAATATATGGTAGAATAATAATATTAGTCATTGATCGAAGGTTTTCTTTTTTCAGCACACACCTATACTTAATTAATTATATTCTCTCCCCAACAACATTAAGTGTGATGCTTTAGATAATTGAAGTTTATTTCGTAAGCTAGCAATAATGAATAAAACTGTCCCCACGAATATACATCCGTCAAACACCTGACAGAGATTAATTCAAAATAGTAGATTGTAAGTTACGTAATTCACTGCAATACGTAGAATATAGTGACGATAATCTCGAAATCACGTTAAAGAAATATAACCCGTTTGCAGCTAGGCGAGGTGTTATGGCTTAAAATTGATGTATAGACAAGACATTTACAAGTACAAATCTATTGAACACTGTAAGAGAGTAATCAATATATTGGACAAACAATATTTTGAATTATTGTATTATTTCATTTCGGTTTTACGAGTCTATTTATGTTGTGTATGTTGTAATGGCGGGTGCGCTGAGAGTGTTGAATTAATTTCTGCTTCGTCAGTGTTTCTATCGCAGCTCAGAATCCACTGAGGTAATGTAGACAAAAAACCAACGCTGAAACTAATATGAATACTCGAATTGCTGAAAATAACAGCAAATCTTTTCTTAAATTACGTTCACACCAACTTTAACTAAAAGAGAGTAGCATATTGAATACTTGATCTCAGAGACGAAGTAAATCTGGAAAGATGAGATAGTAACCATTTGACTGATTTTATTAACGGTGAATCTTGGGGTGGGAAACATATCACATGCACATTTACTTTTCTTCTTATGGCGGTAGCAGTCCCGCTCTCCATGAGCTAATTTGATGAAAAGTGATCGAGATAATTCATATTTAAATTACCATAGTTTATAGAAACAGGCTGTGTGGTTAAGAAGCTAGCTTTGCAGGTATGTTGTTTCAAGTTCAATCTCACTGCGCAACACTTTGGGCAAGTGTATTCGACTATCCCGCTCAGCCGACAAATATTTTTGAGTGAAGTTAGTACACATAAGCCGTGGAAGCCAGTCGTATATATATATACATAAATGTGTAATGGTGTCTGTCTGTCTGTCTGTGTGTTTGGAGTTACTCTAATTCCTCCCACGTTGTCCAACCGATTTTAATGATTTTTGGCACATACGTAAAGCACATGCCTATAGTAGAAGTCACTTGCCCAAGGTGCCACGCAATAGGAATGAACCCGGAACCATGTGGTTGGTAAGCAAGCTACTTACCACATAGCCACTCCTGCACCTATATACATGTATGTACTTATGCGCCTATATGTATGTATGTATGTATGTATGTATGTATGAATGTATGTATGTGTGTATGAATGTATGTATGTATGTATGTATGTATGTATGCAACTATCAAGTACCACATAATTACAAAAAAGCCACCACGTATAACTGACCAGGCAGCAAACTCTTGAATATCCTGAAACCTTCACACTGAAAGAGCAGAGATTCTGCCCCTACACTAATCTTGTATCATTATAATAGACCCCAAAACAATCGTAATAAAAATTCGAGAACAAATGCTACAAGAGCGACGAAAACAGAGCTATGAGGAATTAATAACAGTATTTAAAAAAAAAAAAAAAAATTAACGATAAAATTCAGAAAGGTTTCTGTTTAATATCTTGCAACAACTGCGCACAAGTAGTAAATTGTTTTCACAGCGTTCATAATAAACCAAAATAGAGCTGCAACGAATTAGTGCGATTTCTTTTCTATAAATCTGATTCTATTTTTGAAACATTAGATTCAGCTAAACCGCTTTAAACAATTTTTTTTTCTTTTTTACCATCATAGATAACAACATGGAAATAATGCGCGCTACAATATGCATTCGGCTCTTTTAAAATCACATTTGATTCAAATAACATAATACAGAATTATTGTAGATAAGCGTCGAACCAGTGACTCAGTAAGAATGTCAAATCTAATTTGCTCGTATGTTTTCGACTTAATCCACAACACTTTTCAATCTGTTAGTAGCGGAATCTATAGAGAGGTCTGCGCATTAAGATCCAAAAATACCCGATGCCAACAAGCAGATAAATTCAGGAAAATGTATACAAGGTACCAAATAATTGAAACAACATCCAAATAGTTACTTTCTCAAACAGAACAGATAACGAGAAATTTAAACGATAAAATATGAAATATACTTCAAAAGTGTATATATATATATATATATATATATATATATATATATATTCAAAGTCTATGGGAATTACTTAATACCGTTTTGAAGTGTGAAGATGATTTTTTTCAGAATAAAATTATGAAATCTTTTATCAGGGTGTTACTAACCTTTTGGGGGAAGATGCATTTTTCTAGTGTGTGAGCACTTTCAATTAACCTTAAAGCTCATTTTTCCAGCGTTCAGCACTTCACCTCATTATGGTTTAACATCCCTCACCGTTTCCTTTACTGCTTTGTTCTTACTGTCTTGTTTTTGATACAACCTTCGCAAAAAATCCCAAATTCTATTTAATTTGTTTTGCGGGAAGAGCTGTTTTAACGAAGACGTGTCTTGTCCCTACATTCGAGACGGGGAGTAGATAAATCAGGGGACAACTGATGGAGGGAATGTTCTTTATGTTGCCTCTCTCGTTTCTCTATTTGTTCGTTTCGTTGTTGGGAAAAATGTTCGTTTACCATGTTTTTGTTTTTATGTTCTTGTTTCTCATTTTGTTTACGTTTTTCTGATGTCCTGTACACATATATGTATGTATATATACATATATGTAGGCATGTACCTGTATGCGTGCATATATGCATATATATATATGTGTTAATCATATTTTTAACCATCGTCTTCGCATTCTTAGCCGTCTTACCTCAATCTTTGTGAGCAGTAGCTCAGAAATATGCTGTTGCTGTTGTTGGCACTCCGTCGCTTACGACGTCGAGTGTTGCAGTTGATCTAATCAACGGAACAGCCTGCTCGTGAAGTTAATGTGGAAGTGGCTGAGCACTCCACAGACACGTGTGCCCTTAACGTAGTTCTCGGAGATATTCAGCGTGACACAGTGTGACAAGGCTGGCCTTTGACATACAGGCACAATAGAAACAGGAAGAGAGAGTGAGAGAAAGTTGTGGTGGAAGAGTACAGCAGGGTTCGCCACCATCCCCTGCCGGAGCCTCGTGGAGCTTTAGGTATTTTCGCTCAATAAACACTAACAACGCCCGGTCTGGGAATCGAAACCGCGATCCTATGACTTCGAGTCCGCTGCCCTAACCACTAGGCCATTGCGCTTCCACAGCTCAGAAATATATCACTTATCAATTGATAATGTATATTCAAAAGAATACTAACAAGTAGCGATTTACAGAAAAAAAGGAGAATTACGCCATACAAACATACACAGCCCATTAAGAAAACATGCTTAAAAAACGCTCGTAGTTAAGCCACCATATCCTACAATGTAAGTAAGTTCATCGGAAAAGATTGTTTTATCTTGTAAGATCATTCTTTCTCGTGACCATAAATATAGGAAAATCTTGAAAATAAATTCAATGAGAATGATTTAAATGACACCAATAAATTGCGTTAACATACTATCAGCTAATACCGATTAACATAACTTAAATCGCTGGAAAACAAATATAACAAACATCCACGAATTCAAGCGCAGTTTATGAAATTTATATCCATATGAAACTTGTATCCATATGAAACGTGTCTACAAAAATCTCTTATCTAGGCAATAACTGTCACATTTAATGTTAATCAGACGCAGAGATTATATCGGATTAATAAACGTAAATTGACAATTAGATAT
>NC_142940.1:11566362-11576362 GCF_046866305.1 Octopus bimaculoides | reverse complement strand
TATGTTAGTTATATTCTGTAACTTCATACATTAACACATGCATATTTATACGCATGTCCACACACACATACACACATATATACACACATACACACACTCACATATTTGCACACAAAAATGACCGCGTATATTTTCATGCATACGTATTTATACATACATGCATTCATACATAAATATACATTAATATAAATAAATAAATATGTATGTATATATATATATATATATATATATATATATATATATATATATATATATATATATATACATAGCTGGACGCATATTTGTGTTGTTAAGAAACTTGCTTTCGAAATCACGTAGCTTCGGGTTCAAGCTGACTGTGTTACACCTTGAGTAAATGCTTTTAATACCGCACGGCGCAGATCAATGCCCTGAGTGTGGATTTCTTGATTTGATGTTGGGCAAAACCTCGCCGTATATACATACATATATTGATACAGATAGACTTTGCGATCAATAAAAGACACACACACACGATATATATATATATATATATATATATATATATATATATATATATATATACATATATATATATATATATATATATATATATATATATATATATATATATATATATATATATATATATATATATATATATATAATAGTAGGGATAAAAATCCAAGTTTACAGGTAAAAACTCAATAAAATTCAATTTATTAGAATTTAAATTAAATTAAGTTTCATAGTATAAAATATAAATATATATATATATATATATATATATATAGTGCGAGTGTATAATCTGTAAAAGAATGAACATACCCAAGTATAACACTACATATATATATATATATATATATATATATATGGGAGAATATACAAAAAATAACAACAGACGAGCACAGGTGGTGTAAATAACAAAAGTATATATTAGTATGACGCTCGGGAATACGGAAAGTCTTTGACGTTTCGAGCTACGCTCTTCAACAGAAAGAATACGGAGACAAGGAGAAAAACACGGAGAAAAAAAATTGAATAGTGTTCAGTCAACGGTCAATCAATATATATATATATATATATATATATATATATATATATATATATATATATATAGTGCGAGTGTATAATCTGTAAAAGAATGAACATACCCACGTATAACACTACATATATATATATATATATATACACAATGAGAGGGAGATGTGTACTTGCGAATGGTAAATTTTTGCCGTGTAAACGCATGCAATATTTATTTGCTCTTCATTTTAGATTTCATTTGTAATTTTTTTTTTAGTTTATACGTCACTCACGATTCTTTCGTCACACGTTTGTGACCTCATCAGTGAAATTCTATTCCATGTGTCTTCTTGTGTCCTGCTTATTTCAATCTTTATCTGCGCATGCGTTTATATCTGAATGTGTATATGTCTATATGTTTAGTATGTATGTGAAATGTGCGTGTATATGAGTTTGTATATTACACTGTTCGTTTTTGTGTATTTTATCTAATTCTTTTCTATTCGCTTTTATTATTTTTATCATTCCATCTTTAGTATATCTATGTGTGCCTTTCGTCGTCAGGTTGTATAGTTTGGCAAAGTGGATGGGGCTTATTTCTCCATTCACCTTTTCTGTTGAGTCTCGGTCTATTTTCTATTATATGTGTCGCCGCTCTTGTCTGTCTGAGTGAGGTGTTTGTTTTATGTGTCGCTAACATCCTAACATCCATGTGTTCAATTGCTATAGATTCGTTTACGACTCCGTAATTTAGTGGTTCATCAGAAAAGAGAACGATAAAATAAAGACTAAAACCATATGACGAGATTCCATGCTCTTACTGTCTCCTTAAATTTACTTTCACATCTTGGTTCGACCCGACATAATGAAAGAAATTTTATGTCCAGGATACCATTATGCAGAATCGAACCCAACTACTTTTGATAGCGAGGCATATACAAAGTTTCACACGCACAGATACATACACATACATATATTTATATATACAAACACTCCTTCAATTTGTACCTTTTTGGAATAGATCTACATTAAGAAGTTCTATTCCTCATGCTTTTTTCTCCGTGCATTTAGTCTTTATGGTTCCGCCAGAAGCTTTCATTTTCTGGCAATCCATCTTAGGGACCTCACGCGAGGCTTTCGTTTCCAAGGAATCGTTAATCTAAGGATTACAAATTCAGAATCAAAAACAAAACCTACCTTCGTCAATTATTCAATATTCAATGATAGATATAGTGCTTAGTTCCATCGCCGTTTATATTCGCAGTTCACATAGAGATAGCCAAATCCAGTGATATCGTATACTTCTGGTTATAAACACATTGAAGAAATGATAAGGGAATACAAAACGTGAACACTTCAGTCATCGTGACAACACCCTCTCGCGGCTAGATATTGTTTATCTATGAATATGAAAAACAAATTTCCTGTGATCGTTAGCAGCAAGCTATTTTATAACAAGGGGTTTCAGTTTCATGAAGGGAAGAGCTAATAAGGATACCTCTATATTGTCGCTCGACTTGCAGGCAAAGACAACCCCATGTCAAATTCTCCTACACGGTTAAAAGAAAAACTGACCAATGCGTGCGTGTGTATATATATATATATTCAGTACTTATTGTTTTTTTTGTTTTGTTTTATTTTTTATTTATATTTTTTTAGCTTTTGTAAATACAGGTTATTATTCTACCCATATCTTTTTCCGAACCACTAAGTTACGGGGACATAAACATAGCAACATCAGTTGTCATGCGGCGGTGGGGTACAAACACATACACAAATACACACACACACACACACACACACACATACACACATATATATGTGTATATGTATGTGTATATATATATATATATATATATATATATATATATATATATATATATATATATATATATATATAACGAGCGTCTTTCAGTTTCCGTCTAACAAATTCACTAACAAGGCTTTGTTCGGCCTGAGTTTATAGCAGAATAGACTAACACAAGGCACCACGCAGTGGGATTGAACCTGGAATACAAAGAAAATCATACTTACCGATCAGTGATCGTTGGAACGAAATGATCACAAGTGTGCTAAGTTTAAACAATAGTAAATGCCACGAAATGAGCTTTAAGAAAATTATGAGATTGAGCTAAAACTGAAGATTGTCTGTTGTTGATTGATGTGCGAGAAATAACAGCTATTTTACTGACGACTCAGGCAAGAACTAAATATCGGGTTGCGTCCGACTGGGTGGCACCTTGGTCAAGTGTTTTCAAAGTCTTGTGAGGGAATTTGGAAGAGGGAATCTAAAAGAAACGACTCGTACATATATGCGTACGTATATTTATGTGTGTGTGTATCTTGTTGTCTATGTTTGTTCCACCAACACCGATTGTGAAGAGGTTTTGGTGCATTTACATTCCGGTAACTTAGCGGTTTGACAAAAGAGCCCAACAGAATAAGTACCAGGTTTAAAACATATGTAGTGGGATCGATTCATTTGACGAAAAATTCTAATCGGTGCTCCAGCATGACTGCAGTCTTATGACTAAAAGAAGTTAAAAAAGAAATTAAAAATAATGATTGTATTCAGTTTTGGAAAGTGACCAGTATGTGTCCAATAGAAACAAAGAATTAAGAAAACGTATACTTTTAATACGAAGACTTTTAGAGCATTAGAAGCGGCAAGTAATAATCTCAGATCACTGACAACTAATCTGCTGAGTTATGGTATTCACACTATGTAATTCCATGCCTTGTTAAGGAAACGGTGAAACGTGGTTATGGGTGACTGACTAACGGTAACTGCCGACGACGACAGAGATAGCAGAGCCATTAAAATGTGTACAACTTCGCATATATTTTCATACCACATGCAGTGCAATATTTTAGGGGAAAGTTAAATGGTATATCATGAGTCTCGTGGCTTTCGAAAATAGATTAGTTATGCTGTTGAAATCGGGATGTCTCCAGCAGAGGAAAGGGTTGTTTTACATCTAAATTATAACGCTCACTATAGTAAATAGATAATGACGGGTAAATTGTTTAATGGTGCGTATGGTGATACAATGAAAGACATAAAAAGTAAAAGTGAATTACAACTAGCGATATAAAATTAAATTGCCAGACATATATTTTTAGT
The DNA here is from genome assembly GCF_046866305.1 of Octopus bimaculoides. Classification (NCBI taxonomy): domain Eukaryota; kingdom Metazoa; phylum Mollusca; class Cephalopoda; order Octopoda; family Octopodidae; genus Octopus; species Octopus bimaculoides. Next base: position 11,572,257 of record NC_142940.1, on the reverse strand, counting down.
GCGAGAGAGAGAGAGAGAGAGAGAGGAGGAGGAGGAAAGAGAAATAGATAGATATATAGATAGATACATAGATACATACATGTATAAAGCTAGATAGTTAAATTGATAGATAGATAGATAGATAGATAGAGAGAGAGAGAGAGAGAGAGAGAGAGAGAGAGAGAGAGAGAGAGAGAGAGAGAGAGAGAGAGATGTTCTATAACACAAATTCAAGCTTTGGCGCATTCAAAAATGTTATTTTATTGCATTTTTAAAAGCATAAATAAAACTGATATTCATGTTATTTCCATATGAAAAATTGATGGATAAGAAGAAACAGGAGTTCCAAACAGTATTTAAACTCGGTCACGATGTTAGGTGGTAGGACACCGTATAAAATACAAAACTACACATATGATGTATTGCTTTATTGCACTTTATTTACAATTTTACTCATTGTATGACAATCATATTGATTCAGCATTTTTCCTCGGGATATAAAATATTTAATATCAATCAAAACGTATACGAGAAATATCAAATTATACACGTGAAGCAACGTGTGTTTCGATACATTTATGTGTGTGTGTGTGTGTATGTGTGAGTGAGTGTGGGCGCGCGCGCATTTGTATATATATATATTTTATATTATATATATATATATGTTATATTATACATACATATATATTTATATGACGTGCGAGAAATAACAGCTATTTTACTGACGACTCAGGCAAGAATTGGCTTCAAACGGGTTGTGTCCGACATATATTATTCATTTGATGGATTACATATGGTTTTGGTAAGAGTACAAGTATATAAAACTTTAACAAGAGGAACGGTGGTAGTAATGTGACTTCGAAATGAGACATCTAATAATGATAATAATAACCATATACGAAGCTATAGTAAAGCTTAACTATATATATATATATATATATATATATATATATATATATATGCACTGCCAAATATGTTTACGGGAGTCGAACATAAAAATTTTATCTTATCTGTAGGAAGAACATTAGGAGTGGCTGTGTGGTAAGGAGCTTGCTTACCAACCACATGGTTCCGGGTTCAGTCCCACTGCTTGCTACCTTGGGTAAGTGTCTTCTACTATAGCCTCAGGTCGACCAAAGCTTTGTGAGTGGATTTGGCAGACGGAAACTGAAAGAAGCCCGTCGTATATATATGTGTGTGTGTGTGTGTCTGTGTTTGTCCCCCCCCCCCTCAGCATCGCTTGACAACCGTTGCTGGTGTGTTTACGTCCCCGTAACTAAGCGGTTCAGCAAAGCAGAACTATAGAATAAGTACTAGGCTTACAACCAATAAGTCCTAGAGTCGATTTGCTCAACTACAGTCGCTGCTCAGCATGGCAGCAGTCAAAAGACCGAAACGGGTAAAAAACGAAATGAAATACACACACACACAGGCACACAGATAGATAGATAGATAGATAGATAGATAGATAGATAGATAGATAGATAGATAGATAGATAGATAGATAGGTTCGAATGAATTTACTAACGCGACTTTCCCTAGAAAATTGGTCTGCTGCCTAAATATAGATATGATTCATTCAGATGTTTAAATGCGATACTTATATTGTAATTTAAATTGTCAGCTGCTTCTATAGAAGGCGATCATTTATATCTACTACTACGTGTTCAAAATATTCGTAGTTACTAATCTGGGATCTCTTGAGTGTAGAGTGGAGATATAGAACAGATACGATAAATAAAACAATATATTTTGGTTGAAGATGGTTAATTATATTGAAGGACATGACAGATCTCTTGCTATCGCATTTTCTGTCTACGTTTTACAATGGAACAAAAGAATGAAATAGGAAGCGACAGTATGCATTTGTGTATGTCTGTATGTAATGTAATATCTATGTGCGGGTGTGGGTGTGTGATTATCATCTATACATATGCACAAACGCACGCGAGCAAAATACACACACACACATACACACATACACACACACATACACACACACACACAGACACATGCTGATGCTTCTGTTGTCATTATCGTCATCATCATCATCATCATCGTTGTCATTATTATTATTACTATTATTATTATTATTATTATTATCATTATTATTATTATTGTTCAGTAGTTTTATTTTTATAACGTGCTTTCACTTCACTACTCAGCGCAGCTCTGTGCGCCTTGGGTATGTGCTGTGGTTTGCTGTGGTGCTCTTATGGTTACTGTATTGAAAGTGTTTTGCGTAGGATGTGTGCAGTACCCAGTAGTGCAATTTTCTGTATGTTATATATATTTGTAAGTCCTGGTGTTTTTGTTATGTATTTGTCTGAATATTTTTTTTTAATTATTATTATTATTATTATTATTATTCAGTAGTTTTATTTTTATAACGTGCTTTCACTTCACTACCGAGCGCAGCTCTGTGCGCCTTGGGTATGTGCTGTGGTTTGCTGTGGTGCTCTTATGTTTACTGTATTGAAAGTGTTTTGCGTAGGATGTGTGCAGTACCCAGTAGTGCAATTTTCTGTATGTTATATATATTTGTAAGTCCTGGTGTTTTTGTTATGTATTTGTCTGAATATTTTTTTTTAATTATTATTATTATTATTATTATTATTCAGTAGTTTTATTTTTATAACGTGCTTTCACTTCACTACCGAGCGCAGCTCTGTGCGCCTTGGGTATGTGCTGTGGTTTGCTGTGGTGCTCTTATGTTTACTGTATTGAAAGTGTTTTGCGTAGGATGTGTGCAGTACCCAGTAGTGCAATTTTCTGTATGTTATATATATTTGTAAGTCCTGCTATTTTTGTTATGTATTTGTCTGAATATTTTTTTATTATACCTAAGGCACCTACTATGATAGGAATTGTTTCTGTTTTTAGATTCCACATTCGAGTTATCTCTATTTCCAGGTCTTTGTATTTTGAAAGTTTTTCCATTTCTTTTAGAGAAACGTTGTCATCTGCTGGTATTGATACATCAATTAGAAAGCATTATTATTATTATTATTATTATTATTATTATTTCTGGCACTCAGTGTTTTACAACAGTCAGGGTTTCATTTTATCCGATCAGTGATACAGTCTGCTCGTGAAGTTAAGCGTGCAAGCGACTGAGCACTCCACAAATACGCGTAACGTTGGGGTAGTTAGCTCTCACGGAGAACTGGAATACTCGTCGTCGTAATCGACGCAGTTCCAGACTAATTATGGTAATAATAATAATAATAATAATAATAATAATAATAATAATAATAATAATAATAGCCGAGAAGAAATATAAGAGAGGCCACTACAATATAGCCAGGTTTTGTCCATTGAACACTTTGCAACAAATGTGGAGCAAAAAATTGGTACGACCACAAACCTGAATGCATCGTCGAAAATAGAAATTCAAAGATCCTATGGGATTTTATGATTCCGTGCGACCATGAGATAGAGAATAGGAATCTAGGCATAGTCTTAATTGAGAACGGAAACAAACTATGCTGGATCATAGATATAGCATACCCAGCTGACATAATATTTTACAAGACCTATTCGTACCACTTGATGCTTGAGAAAGCAGGGGTTTCTAAAAGATAGTATCAATGAAGCCGCTATCTTATAAAGACTTAGCGTAGTATTGGGAAGATTTTTCAAGTATTTATCTTGAGTTCTCTCTGTCTTCAAATGCGTGTGCTGACTCAAACTTTGATTCTATCGGATGCAGTTACTAAACAGTATTGTATTTATCAGCTTCATAAATGGCGAAAGGAATTAATATATCAATCAGGGCCTTGGGTAGCTGTATTTGACAAGTCTTTTTTTGTTATTTTATTATGATATAATATCTTTACAGTCTTATCTGATCGAGTGGTTTACTAATTGTTGAAAAGCATATCACGCTTCACATGCTCTCGCGCGCGTACATTAAGCAGTCAAACATGTATGTATGTATTTATGCAAAAAATCTTCTTAAGATAGAACCATCAAGCAAGGATTAAGATTACCAGAATTTTAATCCCTTTCAAACACAACAGGCTGTATCAATGTTGTGGTAGAGTTATACAAGAAAACCACATGAATGTGTGTTTGCGTGTATATGTATGCGTGTGTGTGTGTCTGTGTTTATGTCTGTGTGTGTGTAGGTGTGCATGTGCGAATGTATTTATAACTCACGTTGGTGTACATGTCGACAACCAGTAGAATGAAATGGGATGAGCATCACTATCTCACACTGCGTATGTCAACATTCCCTTTGTAAATTTATAATCAGCCATTTTACCGCCATTCCACTGCACACACTTTCCTATTATCTCTCTCTTTTCTCTCTCTCTCTCTCTCTCTCTCTCTCTCTCTTCCTCACTCTCTCTCTCTCTCTATCTCTCTCTCTCTCTCTCTCTCTCTCTCTCTCTCTCTCTCTCTCTCTCTCTATCTCTCTCTCTCTCTCTCTCTCTCTCTCTCTCTCTCTCAGTAACTAAGGCATAAGGTTCCCCTTTCTATATCAATGTGGTAATTTCTCGAACTACGCCCCACCTATATAGAAGTATAGTTGATCGACTTTTGTCCCGTTTCTCTTTAATTCCAATTCTATGTTCTAGATTATTCTGTAAATATACAAAAGTTGAATAGAATATTGGAAATGGATTTGAAAATAGCTTAAGTTTTCAGAAAGAAATGGATGTGAAAATAGTTTCTCGTCTGGGAGAAAGAAAAGAAATGATAAAATAATTATAAAACACCTGAGGTTAAAAATAAAGATAGCATTGAAATTGTAAGTAAATCTAATATATCATAGGAATGATATTAGTTTGTGGTGTTTTTTCTTGGTGTTTAACCCCAGGTTAGCTCCGAGAGAGCATGACACTGATAAAAGACTTTCAATTTATCACAACGCCATTCTTCTAAAGCAGAGATTTCTTCTGGTCATGATCGTTGTATTAATTTCTGTAGATACTAAGTTAATCCGAAGAGTGCTGGTGGTGATGGTCGACTAGACTTCTTTTAAAACTTTCGCTTATTTCCTGGTTTGCGCCTGACAGAGCAAACTAGTTCCATCTCATTTATTATTTAAACATGGTGTATTTAAAACTGTCTTATCCCGCTTTCTAAATCGTCTTTCTTTTGACTTAAGCAGAAGTTTTTAAGTGATTTTAAGGGATATTTAGATATAAAGTCTATCGGATTAAACGATTATGAGGACAGTCAATGACTTTTATAGATGATGTAGTTGATGTTGGCTCTTATGAATTCAGATGCCATACGGCCATGTAATTTCGGCAAAGTTTTTGATTAAACATTTTGCCGTGATCAAATTTGCTTTTCATACTTTCGGGTTGTTTATAAAATACGTTAAAAATCTTGTTTTGCTGTCACTTGGTTTTCGTTTCAACGCGACACCTTGAGTACATGACTTCTATTAGATCCCTGGGCCGACCATTGGCTTCTGAGTGAAATTGGTAGACTGAAACTGTGTGGAAACGCAATGCGTATATCAGTATATGCATACGTGTGTGTTTGTGTGTGTGTATCTCTCTGCGTGTGTATCCATGTATGTGTGTAACCATGTGTGTGTGTGTGCGTGTGAGTGTGAGTGGGTGTGTCTTTGTGTCTGTCGAGGCATCGTCCGCTTCAAATAATGTTGTTTATGGTACCAGACAGAATCGAACCACATAAATATCTCTCCCTCTCTCTCTCTCTCACTATATCAATATATATATATATAGAGAGAGAGAGAGCCACAGACGAACAGACATGCATACACAAATATATATATGTGCACGTGCGTTTGTTTATACGTATATATAAATATATGCATATGTATGTATATATGTATATATATGTATGTATATATACATATATATATATATATATATATATATATATATATATATATACATACATACATACATACATACATACATACATACATAC
>NC_142940.1:11538862-11561362 GCF_046866305.1 Octopus bimaculoides | reverse complement strand
TGAGATCGATAAATTAAGTACCAGTTGAGTACTAGGGTCGACCTAATCGACTTGCCCTCTCCCCCAAAAGAATCGTTAGCACGCCGGGCGAAATGCTTACTAGCATTTCGTCCGTCTTTATGTTCTGAGTTCAAAATCCACCGAGATCGATTTTGCCTTTCATTCTTTCAGGGTCGATAAAATAAGGATAAGTTTACAAGTTGAACACTGGGGTCGTTTTAATCGACTTTACACCCACCTCATCTAAAACTACTAGCTTTCTGTCAAAATATGAAACGCATATTAATCCTGACTGTTTGGGCAGTGATTTCAAATCTCGCTGCTGTCAGTTTTGCCTTTCATGAATCTTTAGAACGTGGGATGGAGTATCTTACGTTGCTTCTTTTACGGCTCTTTACATACGGAAGTTACACTCCCTTAGAGTGTAAAAATAAAACATGCGCATGTAGATCTCCAATATATAGGCACATGCGTCGTGTAGGTCTATTAACCCTAATCATTTTCACCTCAATAAGCCTACATTTGTCAACTTCGTCTGGAGAAACACTTTCCTCTCCCAGTCACTTTCCTTTGCAAGAAAAAAACTTGGAGCGAAGAGAAAAATGGCTCCCAATCCGTTCAACTTCGTGAAGTGTATTTCACACCATGGAGGTTTCGAACTCTTGCCACCACTATCACGTAATTTAATGTTTGCAGTGGAGAAGTCCACTGGTTTACAAGAGGTCCAGGTGATGGTATTTTCCTGGCAAACTCCACTAGGGTTGGAAGGCCATGAAATTCTTACCAAACTAAACGATCCAAAATTCGCGATAGTAATAATATGTCAACAAGAGTTTTATTTATATGATTGCTTGACATGTTAGGAATAGCAGCCAAATTCCATCTACCACAAATGATATTGTAACATCATAAACAAAGGACACATTGGATGATATATAAGAGAAAATAAGACTTGTAAAGATGTGATGGTCATGCATGAAAAGGATTTCTTCATATCTCAGGCCAAGCCAAACTACATGTAAACAAAGGTACAGCAAAACCGATGAAAACTACACAAGAATATCGCGTTTGAAGTAAAAAAAGATTCACAGTGATTACTATATATTCCGCCTTTTTATGTACAAGAAGAAAGCGTATTTTTAAAGTCAAAGGAATTCATTTCCAAACGTTACACTTATATTGGCGAAGTAGAGTAGGCTATAGTATTTAACCTTTCTTTTGCGTTACCTGTTACTAAGTTGCATGCTTTTGTGCTATTAAATGTTTCTTTCAAACCCCATTAAAAAGAACCATATTCTAACACGCTATTCTATAGATTTCCTTTTCTATCGAATAGCGCTACGTCATAAGAAACGCTAGAATCTCTCTTAAATTTTTGAAAATATTTCTAATCTCGCTTGATATATGGTTGCAAATGTTCTCTCGAAGTATGCTATATAAAAGATGGTTTTCAAATGTAGTTCGAATATTTGATATTAATATTACACGTCACCTCTAAGAAAATGAACGTTATGAAGTCGATACATGCATTATTGTTTAGGTGAAAATTTAGGTGTTAAACACTGAGTGATTTGGGTAGCATTTCCTTGATTTTTATCTGAATTATGCGCGATGATGTTGTTAGACAATATAGTAATTTGTCAAATAGAGATCTGTGAACTAAATGCCAAAATAGAAATATTTAAAATCGATATGATCAGTTTAAAACGCCTGAGAGATGCACCGCATCCTGGCTAATTCGTCTGTGACTGGTACATATAAACATAACACACATACTTATATCGGTATGTATTAGCGCGCACACGGGGCTCTACGTCTATGCGTACTGGTCATGGTCTTGTGTGTGTGTGTGTGCGTGTGTGTGTGTGTGTGTGTGTGTGTGTGTGTGTGTGTGTGTGTGTGTGTGTGTGTGCATATGTGCGTACTGAAAAATACATCTAGACTTCATTTTAGTTTATATTCGTAAAGTGAAATTGTGTCCAGCGTCTGTTTTTTTTTTTCTTTTGCTTTGTTTATTATCCCCACGAATGCTTTAAAGTTTTTCAGATTGTTTTCATCATAATTTGTATGTTTCTCACTCAGACATATGACATTTAAAGTTCAGGAACAAAAGTAGTCAGAACGCTAGATGTTTGGAATAAATTTATTTGGAAAGGTGATGATAATTAAAAAAAAAAAGAATCGAATAAAGACGTTTTGAACAAAATGCATATAGTTAGATAAAGGCTAACATACTTAATATATTACGCCAAAAAAATGTTTAATCATTTGAAATTAACACGCAAGGAGAAAAAAACGATAGTTAGCGTTAAACAAAGTACTTGTGAAGCGAGAAAAAAATAGAAAACTCCAAAATATGTATTGATTAAAATTTTGAGTCACGACATGTTGTGTGGAGATGTGAGACTTAAAATTTGGCAGAAATACTCGAGTGTCGGACTAAATACATCGTGTTATTTATTCCGGATCATTGCGTTTTCAATTCACTTCCAGACGAGATTAATTTTGCCATTGATATTTCCGGTTTCTTAAAAACAATTTACCAATCAAGAGTGGTGGATCGGCGGAACCATTAGGTCAACGGAGAAGATGCCATGCAATATTTGTTGCTGCACGTTACATTCTGAAATTAAATACCATAACAACCCACTTGGGTAACATACTTCACACATCCACCTTTGAAAGACATTACTTGGCACTTGAATACTTTTAATTAGAATCGGCTTTTTTTCAAGCATTTGGTCTCGAGGTCCGATTTCAAGATACCTTTCTTCTTCCGACCCATCAGTCTTCGAGAGTCTGATAAATTTCGTGACCAATACTTGTTTTTTTTTCCAAAATACGCGAGTCAGAGATTGGATAATGGTTCAATCTCAGACCGAAGTTATTTATCCTCGTCTTACAATACTTCACATTCGTTCTGTATTCCATGTCTTTAGAGTTACCTCCATTCCATAAGTTCAATCTGTTGCAAGCATAGAGGCCAGGTCTCCCATAAAGAATAACTTCCTTCTTTCCACCTGTCAAACTCAGATATCTCATTGGCGAACATGGAAGCTACACTAACACAACACACTAACTGTTAACTATATAAAACAGGCATGAGACACATTTTTCGAGAAGCGGGCCGTATGAGACATGAATCATCATAAGACAGGTCATACTAATAAACAATTTGAAGGTAATTTTATGTTAGGTTTACCGTTCAGCAAATTCCGCGGGCCAAGTTCCCCCAACAAATAAAGCGAAAAATGTTTATCCTTCTGCATATATTTTTTTTATTATTATTATTATTATTATTAATATTAATATTATTATTATTATTATTATTATTATTATTATTATTATTATTATTATTATTGTTATTATTATTATTAATATTAATATTAATATTATTATTATTATTATTATTATTATTATTATTATTATTATTATTATTATTATTATTATTATTTTTATTTTTATTATTATTATTATTGTTATTATTATTATTAATATTATTATTATTATTATTATTATTATTATTATTATTATTATTATTATTATTATTATTATTATTATTATTATTATTATTATTATTATTATTAAGGGCGCGATCTGGCAAAATATTTGTAACGCTTGGCAAAATATTTCGCGGTATTCCGTCCGTCTTTACATACTGAGTTCAAATTCCGTCGAAGTCGACTCTGCCTTTTATCTTTTCGGGGTCGATTAAATAAGTACCAGTTATGCACTGGGGTTAATATAATCAACTAGCCTCCACTCACCTAATTTCAGGTCTTGTGATTATCGTAGAAGTGATTATCATTATTGAACAAATTTATTATGCTAATGAGCATGTTGAATACCTGAATCGGTTGATCACTATAAAGAACGCATTGTCTTTTGATTTGCAACTCTTTACAGAACTGACGTTGTTTCTGACCACGTCAAGTTTGAATATTTTCCATCTGTAATTGTTAACATAAGTACCAGTAATGCACTGAGGAGGTGGGACAAATTACCAAGCCATTTTATTTCTCTTACATTATAGATGATCCCTCTTTACACCTTCGAAACAAAATATTTAGGAGTTTTGAACGATCTACTGTATTTATGCATACCTATGCTCATGCAAATAGATAGATAGATAGATAGATAGATAAATAGATACATAGGCAGGTAGGTAGGTAGGTAAGTATGTAGGTAGACAAATAGATGGAGGCATACACACACACGCACACATACACGCACACATACACACACGCACACACACGCATATATATATATATATATATATATATATATATATATATATATATATATATATATATATATATATATATATATATATATATATATTATATATATATACATATATATATATATATATATATATATATATATATATATATATATATATATATATATATATATACATATATATATATGATGCGGTTATATATATGTATATATAGATAATACATAGATATATTTACATGCATACACAAACGTATATATGTATACAAACATATATTCGTGTTTATGTGTGTGTGTGTGTGTGTGTGAGTGTGTGGATGGATGAATGGATGGATTGAGAGAGGGATGGATATAAATTTGTTCAATTGAGTATTCATATCTCCATGATTTTTCTTTTGGTTTCTTTTTGTTTTTTGTTTGTTTTTTTCCATATTTGAAAACTCGAATTAGATTTCAAAGAGAAATTATGATCCACTGAAAAATATTCTCTATGGTTGAGATTTATATTACCAAATTTTAAAAGAGCAACAGAGAACAGAAAAAAAAGAAAACAGAAAAAAAACTAAATGAAACACAACAAACAAATAACTCGGAAAACGAATACAACTACAGCATACAAACTCGGAACTTCAACGCGAACAACTCCAACATTAGCAGCCATAAGAAGTAGCTATAATGGTAGCTGTAATAAATATGGAATGATATTGAATAACAGAAGGTAGAGGTTTTGTAAAAATAACTACTTGAAATAACAAACGATTAGCAAAAACATATCAAACCATACGTAAAAAAACTCAGCAACTGAAGTTTTATAGGAAACAATCTGTTAGGATATTATTGTTTGGGCCACTCGTTTTAAATGTATGAATATATCTACTTAAGTAGGTATACATAATACGCACACAAACACACACACACATACACTCACATTTATATATGTATATATATATATATATATATATATATATATATATATATATATATATATATATATATATAGATATATATATATATATATATATATATATATATATATATATATATACATGTATGTATGTAATTTAGTGACGATTCATTGAAAATGTACATGGTGGATTAGGCTCGTATATTATCGAGTCAGTCTTGTCATACATTATATGTTACATAGCGCTGTGTCTACAACTCATTTGCTGTTCGCATCCCATTGTTGAAGGCGTTCTGAGTCATAGAATATTTTGTACGTGGGTCAAACACATTGTTACTCCTTAAAGGAGCATTGGGCAGTACTGGTTTTAGGAGTAACATTGAAGGTAAATGAATTCAGGTCTAAGTTTTTTATAGTGATAATAAATCAAAAACATTTCAACGTTCTGTAAATCGGAAGATTCTAGACGTTGATGTAATTTCGATTTTTCAGTTGAGTGCAAGATGCGCATGCAGGTCTTACCCACACATTTGACCAATTGAAAAATAGGTCTGACATCAATTATATAGCATCTCTTTGGTCTGTCGAGACAGGCAGGGCTCACAAGGCCGTAACTTAATCCCTTTTTCGTGGAGTAGAAGAGATAGAGTTTATATCAAAACCATTATGTAATTCCAAGCTCCCAGAAACAGCTGTCGAGTCTAAAAGACACTATACACTCTCTCCTTAGTTTTCTGCATATTTTATACTCCATATGAAAGTAAATTTATTTGTCAATATATAAATATATAGATAGAGATATTTTTATGCTTGTACACAGGCGCTTATGTTCTGAATATAGTCAGTCTTTGTATTAATACATCTCTCTCTCTCTCTCTCTCTCTCTCTATATATATATATATATATATATATATATATATGCGTGTATGTGTGTATGTGCATGCACACACCACATACACACAGGGATATATATATACACATACAATATTTTAAGAAGGTGATGACTTTAGCACACGTGATCATTTGTGAATTATAGATGTATATAATCTGTATTTTGCATATATATAAATTAAATATAATGTCATGATTTAAAACAGAATTTACATGATTTATATTCAAAGGCTGAAATTCTTATTTTAATTTTTTTTTTTTTTTTTTTATTAAATGAACGTGGTAAACGCAATAAATATTGAACGGTGATAATTGAGTTTATGTTATGGTAATTTTGAAACATGTATAATGAAACTAATTAAAGGAACATCTATAATGAAGGAAAATTAAGACAGACCGGGCAAGATAACATGTTATGAAAAGGTACACAAAACACCATAAACAATACGATGTATTATAGAAAGTAGGATTAAAATAGTTAAACATCGTAATAATTGAGAAACGTAGGCTTTTAAATTGCTATAAGGTTATAAGATATCAATTTAGAGGAAAGAGAAGAAGAATCGTACAGCGTTCATGTTAGAGAAATCGATGTATTTATGCAGAAAGAAAAATGTTGTAAAATAAAATTGATGTTTCTTGATGGAAATATGCCGAAATAATTTACTTGCGAGTTTCGTTATCAAATTGTAGTAACATGATATGTATTAGCACACATATACATGCATATATATATATATATATATATATATATATATATATATATATATATGTATATATATATATATATATATATATATATATATATATATATATATATATATATATATATATATATATATATATATATGTTATAGTAATTGTCATATGATTTATATCAATGCTATTACATGTGATACATATGAATACATATATTTATATACATATAGATAGATAGACAGATAGATAAATAGATAGATAGATAGATAGATAGATAGATAGATAGATAGATAGATAGATAGATAGATAGATAGATATGAACACATAGAGATAGGCGCACAAATGCATACATACATATATATATATATATATAATATACATAACATAAATAATATTTAATTTACATATATATTATGCTACATGCGTAACGTGTGTGTGTGTGTCTATAGAGAGAATATGAGTATGTATGTATTAATAATACTTATAATATCACACACTTCCATACACATATGCACACTAACTCACGTCCGTATGGTAGCATGTGATACTGCTGTTGCTGTTGTATATCCATTGTATAGAATATATGTACATATGTGTGTGTGTTTCAATGTAAAACTGTCTGCATATATGTTTTCGATCACTCTAAAATAATTATTTCGCTAGCTACAAAATAATTACCTAAACAGTGGAAAATACTTTAAGCTGTTCTCTCTTTCCTTTTCTCTTCTATTGTTCTTTTTTCTCTTTCTTTTGTGTGTTTTTTTTTTCTTTTAGTTTATTTGTCTATGTTGTATACGTCTTTCCTACTAATCTTCTAATTTTTTCATCAACGTTTTCGTCTTACAAAATATATTGAAATTCCCGCAGGTCATAGAAAATTACAATGGTAAAAATATACAATACATACAACAACAAAAAAATTGATCGTTTAGATTTCAAAAACGAGTTTCAGAATTATATATTTCTTTTTTATTATTTCTTCTTTCAAATTACTAAACCGATATTTCTTGTAGTTGCTGCCTCTCTGCCGTTGGTGTTGTTATTCTTAATAATGTCATCCTGTTGTTGCTGGTGTTATTGTTCTTGTTACTGTTGATGCAGTGGTTGCTGTTGATATTTCTGTTACTGTTATCGTTCCGTTGTTCCTCTTACTCTCGTGTACATATTACTAGAGTTCATTTCACTGTTTCGTGGTGATACGGTTTAATGACACTATCAAATAAATTACTACCAGTTTGATCTTTTCTTTCAATTCCAAGTCATATGTTATTCCATAGCTTTTGAACACAAGCCAGCGAGGTTCGCTCTGAACACTGATTTTGCTTTTCTGTTTTCTCCTGTTTTTTCTATACTGAAGGTACCGAGAGCTTCGGACACTCATCGAAGAGAACTCTCGTAGGACTCGTGCAAATCAAGACAACAGAGAGGTGGACGCAGTAGCTCTGAAAAAAGATATTCCAGCTTCGACAATACTTGTCGTCCTTTGTTTTTAGACTACTGGATAATACGTCACAAGCTACGGAGACTCGGCAGAGTCGGAAAACTTACGGAGTGGTTGTATGATATCTAAATAGACAGAAATCTGATTGTGGCAGACAATGGGGTTCTCTCCAAGGAGACAGTAATAGTGAGTGGGGTGCTTCACGGAGCTATCGTGGAGGCGCCTGTGCTTATGGTACCTCTTCCGGAAATATCAGTTGCACAAGCAACCATAATTTTGAACAATACCAAAATCAGTACAATCAGTCAAGGAACAAATCGACATTAATCTTTTACCGAACAATCTAGATGCCATACATAAATGGCTGAAGGAAACAACATGCAATTTAATGCCAGAAAATTTCAAGCCTTCCGTTGTCCCCCAGCTTGCGGCACAAAGAAATATTTCGGACAAAAAGAAGTGGCAGTCCCAGAGTCTAGAATAGTGCGTAATCTGATGATTGGTTTGTGCAACTACATACAACATTTCATATAGGTATCACCAACATGGTAGTAATGTGCAGGCGAATGGCCGAATGAATGCGGAGAACTTCCAGCACAAGTAAACTACGTTGGACTGTGGAGGATATTAGTCCTCGGTAGTATAGACTAATGCTCGCAACTGTGGTCACCCCCGTAGTGTCAAAGTAATAGTGAAACTTGAGGCCGCTCAGTGGTGCTACACTCGAAGATCGCATCAGTGGACCAGTTGAGCTACTGGGGGAGACTATAAGAGCTACGGAGTCTACTCTCTGGAGCGAAGATGAGACAAATGAAGGTTGATATACATATGGAAGAACATAGAAGAATTGACACCAAACTTTGGCATCAAGAGTTATACCAGCCCCCGAACTCTACGTCACTGTACTGTTCCAAAGGTCTCACACATACCATCAGAAAGGAGGGCAATGAACCAAAAGAGCTTGGATTCAAGGACACACAGCTGTTGCCAAAATATTTGAGAGATCCACAGGAGTAGCGGGTATATGTTTTTTAGGAAACAACTTAAACCCAGCTGTCCGGGGCTTCAGATGAACCTACTTCAAGGCAAGAAACTCGAAAGTGAGCATTGGGTGCCATATTCCTGGATAGACTATGGCCAACTGATTACATTTCAGTCACTCGTATGCGATTTGTTGTCAGATATATCTCCATGGAAGAGAAGTGATGATGCTAAACAACAAGATGTATACATACATTCACATATTGCACACTGGTTAACATTTACACATATATATATATATATATATATATAATGATTTTATGCTAATTAATATTGAAATCATTAATTTATAAAAATGATAAAACCAAGAATATTACTAACTGTGATAGATGAAATATTTTTCCTTTTTTTTTTTTTTTGGTGGATCCTGAAATGAGATATGACGTGTTTTACTCTTCCGAGATTATTTAAAAGGTTTCATAAAATTTTCATCGTTTTTTTCTTTTTTTCTTTTTTATTTGTTTCAGTTTTTATCCAGAAAAACATGCTTTGCACGTTGCTCTGCAAGTTACTATGCACGCTGCTTTGCACGCCTTGCGGGCTCGCTCAACGCTCTCCTTTACTACTTTGCGACGACGGTTATAAGAAAAATATGAGCATGGAAAGAATCGCAGGGAGAAAAAATGTACAGGATGGGGAAGGGCTAATCGAAGTGGTTGGTGTCCGTTTTATCAACGAACAGAATATGAGACACACCAGGCGAAGGCATATGAGAAAGAAGGGAAAATATCTGAGTGGACATGGCTGTGGAGCCCACCAGAGAGAAACTGCTGTCACAGTTATATGAATAGATGTTTCAGATTGAAGAATCCGAATGTCTGGGAACCGGAAGCTGCAGAATGTATGGCCAGAGACTAAAACAACAAGAAACATACAACGTCGCTCATACTTCTACGCACTTCCACATACATAGATATATTAGAACTTATATTTAAAAGGCAATATTTAAACTATAGCTGTAATTAAGCTGAGCAATATTCAGTAATTAATTATTAAATGAGAATATACAAACATAAATTTAATTAATTGCAATATATTAATTAATTCTCTTTTAATTATTTTCACATTAGAGAATGTAAAGAGGTATGGCGTGTTTAGGGGCTATTTACAATATCATAATATCTAATTCCCATGAACGGTTCTTGACATAAGGCAAATGAAAACACGTCAGTATTTGTGGGAAGATATACGAGAATCTTCGCAAATAACTTGAAACAACAAAAGAAATTTGAGAAGATAGTCTTTCTACTTAGGTTTAGCCGTCTAGAAGCAATAGCTAAATGTTCCTCCGAATGTCTGAGACTAAGAATAATGCGCTGAAGAGCATGGTTAGGTACATGAATCTTAAAATTACCAGGGTGAAATCAAAACTAACTACACTGAGATCTGCTAGTTAGAGCAACCAAATGTTCCTCAATCGTACGCTATTTTCTCGAAGATAGATCCTATTGAGAAACATGCAGTAATAGACCGACAAAAGACGTGATTATCGCGGTTGGAGTGTCTTTAGCCACTGATCTGCATGAACCATCTGACATAAGTTTACTGACTTGAGCTTAATGAAATAGCAACATGGTTTAACTAGGGAATTTATGTGCCTTGGCTTAAGCTACACAAAACACGAGCCTAATGTTACATTCCACCATTTAATATAATGATTATATTAGAGCTGTATGGCGTAAAGAATAGGCTGAAGTTATAGATATCTTACAAAAATAAAGACTGCATTTGTGTCATAGACAAATACAGAATATTTTGAAGTCATATTTTATCAAAGATCTGTTTTAACATGACTTATTTTTGATGTTCCGGTGATGCAGTGGCACTCGGATTATACCAGAATTTGTCACTGATATATGGAATTAGGGAGTTAAGATAGCAAAGACAAATTATGTAATCGCTGATGGAGTTCAATAGAATATTGATTTTTAACAAATTATTTTGTAATTGCTTCTCGAAGAACATATAAAGCTATAAATTATCCTGTCTACTAAAGGCACAAGGCCTGATAATTTCGGACTGGGTACTAGTCGATTACAGTAAATCCAGTATTTCACTCGTACTTAATTTATCAACCCGCGAAGGGATGAAAGATAAAGTCGAAGTCGGGGGAATTTGAACTCAGAACATCAAGGTGAGCGGAATTTGAAATCTGAACGTCAAGGCGAGCGAAGGTTGGTGAGTGAGACGCACTGGAAAAGCTATTCCTAGTCACAGCGCTCTTTCTTATAAGTAGCCATCTCAGTAGAGATGTATTCCGGATGGCCAAGAACGCCAGGGGTCTCTACTGCCACAAAGAGTGGCTTATATTTTTATGATGTGTGTATTCCTGTTCAATAAATAACTGAAACGATCATCGTGTAAAACGATACAAGAAGGGTCTACGTGGAAGAATATGCGTGTTAAACAGAACTTTTACAAATAACAGCCAAATCGCTCTCAAACAGAATCTACAGTCTTAAAAAGAGCTAAAGATCTCAAGGACGTCTCATATACGTAATAACTGAAACAAGAACGGGTTGATTATCGTAAGAAAGTATTCGGACGCAATTCTCTCAATAAGAGACGACCTGTGGCTAAACAACAACAACAACAACAGACAAGAGCTCCAACAGTATCAAGATCATGTGACTGCATTTGTGTCCGTGTGACTGTACCCGTATATGCGTGCGTATGCGTGCGTATGCGTGCGTATGCGTGCGTATGCGTGCGTATGCGTGCGTATGCGTGCGTATGCGTGAATGCATGTGTGTGTATGCAGGCGTTAAGTGTTTGTGTACTTGCATGCAACACATGTCTATATTGATTGACCGAAAATAATAAAAAGCTTGCAAAATCCGATAAAATCTGATTTTCTGCTGTTGTGCTAAATCCCAAAGTTGCGTAATTCAAGGAATGCACATTGACAAGACAGAAATATTGTTTCATAAAGATAAACACAATATAGAGAAAAGCATTTCTTGGAACAAAAATGACAATGAAATCCTACGCTTCAAATCAAAGAAACGAAATCTGAAATTTAAAGAAATATAACAGCGGGTTTCTAGCTTTTATAAATTTCTTTGACTGATTCTATAAAATTCTAAAAGCATGATAAAAACTTGAAATATACATATATACACATATACACAAACACACACAAACGAAACACACACACACACATATATGCCTGGAAATATGTATGTGTATATATGTATATATGTGTATATATGTGTATATATGTGTATATATGTATGTGTTTTCTGTATACATATATGTGTGTGTGTCTATTTTGGGTGGGTTGTGTGTGTGCGTGCGTGTTAAAAATGACAAAATATCTGACTCTTTCAGTTGTTCAGCAGAAATAGTATAGTAATATTAACTAAATTCTTTTTGCTTCTTCTAACTCAAGATAAGGTTACCTATTGCATTACTTGTTATTCCCCCAGCAACCATTCAATAAAGAACCAAAATCATATTGAAAATGAGTCATATCCAGGCCTAGTTCATAGACAGCGTGACCGAAGAAACCATAGCTACAGAAATAATAGCAGTTTCCATGATAAATTTAAGGACTTGTGAAGTTTCGCAGTGAATAGGATGTTAGGCTTACAATCATAACGGCGTGAGTACAGGTCTGGAACTAACGTAATGGTCTGTAGGAAGGCAATATATTTCAAGATACTCCACTCCGCTGAAAATGGGTACCAGCTGAATGCTTGTATAGTTTTATCTATTCCATCTCAGCTGTTACTTCCTAGATGTGCTCTTGGCTCAAATCACGACAGGCTTGAAACGGTGTTTATATCTATTCACAACTACATAGGCACCTAAAACAACTATTGAAATAATGGTAATTTTAGGAAACTGTACTCATTCGCACGTGACGGCTGGCTCTAGAGAGTTTAAGTTTTCAGAATGCTGGCTTTTTTGCAAGCGAAACTTTACAGCCTTATACAAAAAAATAAATATAACTTCGTGCATTTAATATAAAAATTCTAATTTTCATATCTATATTCCAAACTTTTGGCCACGACAGTATCCATCCATTCAAATTGAGAGATTTTGCCTGGACTAATGTTGCCTGTCCAAATCAGACATTCTGATCGAGCAATGAAACATGAATACCTGGCCTGGATTTTTGTTACTTTAGTCCTTCGCTTGATGAAATATTTCATCTAGATTATTGCAGTAGTTCGATATCTGAGCTGATATCTGACCCCCAGCTTTGACAGTTGGCTATCTTCACATTTGCTCAGCGTCTACTGATATTGGCCGTTGACTCAATAATTTCATCTGCCGAAACAGTTCGCAACTACCATGTAGCATACCATAATTTCAATATCCCTGGCTCGAGTTATTACATCCTATATAAACCATAGCTGGGATCCTGAAGAAAATAGGTGAATTAAAATAATATAATGTAATAGACATGGCAAGGAAAGATAAGAACTTCATTTTAAGGTGTTATTATAACCTATGGCATTCCATCCTGTGGTAAGTAAATAAAGTCACTCTCAGGAGATATATTCGTAGGCTGTGGTTTACATCGTGTTTCCATTATAGAGTATAATGGATAGATAGATAGACAGACAGACAGACAGACAAACAGACAGACGGACAGACAGACAAACGGACAGACACACAGACGGACAGACAGACAGATAGATAGATAGATAGATAGATAGATAGATAGATAGATAGATAGATAGATAAAATAATAGATTGAAAATTTCTTCTAAGCATCTAGATTCACTAAAAAACATCTGCTTAACTTTGATTATTTATTTTTTTGTAGATCTGTGTAACTTCCGAGAATATATTTCAGGTAAAATTATATCCTAAAACCTACTCGGTAATACCTCTGTGTAAACGATAAACGATATTCTCATACTATTTCATGCTACGTGTGAAGTTTCACAAGTTGCAAACTTTTATTACATTTGATAAAAATCAAAATTAGTTTGAGGTTATGAGAAAGGGATTAATGCTGCCGATAAAAACTACTACTTCAATACGAGGTGGTATCAAAGAGTTCCCGGACTAGTAATGTTTAATAAGAATAACTTATTTGCCCAAGATTTAACATAATCTCCTTTGATATAGTTGCCTTGCGCAGCTATACACCAGTCCCCGCGTTCCTGCCTCTTTTGTAATCCGGCCTTGAATTTGTTTTCCGTAGGCGAGTTGAGGAACTTCTGCGATTCTCTCTTCATCTCGACAACAGTGTTAAAACGGTTACCTTTGTGCTGCATGTTCATCTTGAGAAAGAGATGGAAGGCTTCAGGTGCTTAATCTGGCGAATAGGGCGGGTGAAGAAGCGATCGCATGTTGTTTTGGGCGAGAAAATCACGAGTGAGGAGGGCTCGGTGACAGGGTGCATTGTTGTCGTGATGGATCCAATTCTATGCGCTCCACAGATGTGGTCACTTTCGCCAAATATCCCCCCCCCCCCCTCAGACGCTTCAAAATGTGACAGAAGAACTCTTGATTGACGGTCTGGTCCTGAGGGTCGAATTCTCGATGCACCGTGGGAGGTCTTCCAGGGACGTTCTTTCGCCCTTGAAGGTCCCTTGCTACTCGAAACATTGCGTACGAACCATTGCCTCGTACTTTCTATTGTAGCCTCAAATAGAATGAAATTCTACAAATGGAAATCGTATAGAAATAAGTTGGTGTTGTACTGTATGTGTAATTTAAATGAGATATCTAATAATGAAGCATACGTTGATGATGCTGATTGACTGAGGGGCACACAGAAAGCTACAATGAGAATTTTGGAACTCCAATAAATATTGCAGATTGTAATTAATATATTTCGCTGTATACACTTTATACCTAAATCATTGTGTATTTGCAGAACTTATGGCTTCTTAGACGTAAGTGTTGCTCATTAGAAAAGCAGCTGTAGTCGTGTAATATTGTTTAAGAGAAGAGAGTTTTGTGTTTCATTAGAATTCAAGTTTGTATACAGTAGAAAGAAATTCATTTACAAGTATATTACCAAATTTCCCTACTGGTAACATTTTCTGAAGATAAAATTTACCTTCAGCATTTTAGTCTTGTAATGAAACAGCTGGTCATAACAAGGGAGGTAAGTCTTTTAGAGACGAGTATTTGTTTCATTTTGAGCTTCATAGCACGACTTAATAATCTGCCCAACTCATATCGAAATAAAAGGTGCCACTCCCACCAAGTAATTGTTTATATACTGTATGTGTATTTAAGCTTTATCAACAGCTTCAAATACAGTCGCACCCTCTAGTAACGTACAATTATTCCAAACATTGAATATATACTTCAGCTTATAATGATATCTCATTTTCCTAAGGCGGCGAGCTGACAGAAACGTTAGCACGCCGGGTGAAATGCTTAGCGTTATTTCGTCTATTTTTATGTTCTGAGTTCAAATTCCACTGAAGTCGACTTCGCCTTTCGGAGTCTATAAATTAAGTACCAGTTATGTACCGGGGTCGATCTAAGCCACTGGCTCTCTCCCCAAACATTTCGGGCCTTGTGCCAACAGTAGAAAATGATATCTCATTTTTTTTTATGTTTTAGTGACGGGGAAGGCATTGCTTATAACACGTTTGCAGGACATTCGTGACAGATTTCTGGTGTTACACACAAATGGGAAGCCTAATCAAATGCTTTCAATGGAATGAACTCCGCTGAAGACAGTTAAGCTGCCGGGTTTCTGTAATTCAATCTGTCCACTAGATTAATCTAGCTTTTAAATATGATATTGCGCGATTTGAACTCAGAATGTTATGACCCAGAACAATTAAGTCAAGCAGCCGAGTCGGACATCTTTTTACAGTTCCGTTAGTTTACCACACTGGATCGGTAGCTTTTTCTTATAGTTCCCTAAAGAATAACAAGCAACGTAGATTTATGTGCGATTTGAACTCTGATCAAAAACAGTCGAAATACATACTGTGAACTGTTTTATCCACTACACTAACCACTAAGCTACTATGCCGCCTATGTCTATTTATGGCCCTTTCATCTGTTTCAGATAAATAAAGGTTCACTTTCATAAATATGTCTTAAGGTGGCAGAGGCGGCTTCTCCTATCCTATGCTCTATTGATTATTTCTTATTATACTCTGTACGTATGCAACTTCGTTTCACCAATTGTACCACATTTCTTCGATTAGCAATGTCCAATGTGTTATATAGGAACACACTTGTTCACAGTCACACTTACATTTCGAGTTAACTTCTTTATTCAGCTGCATACACTCAGTCTTTAGTTGTGCTGAGTATGTGCTTATTCTCCAGCTTCAAACTGAAAGACCACATGCATAAAATATTATAGAGCTACTAATCCTAATCTGCTATGACGAACAAGTGCAATAAGCCGCCATAAGTTTAATTATTCATGCGAGGTTTTTCTCCGTAGAAATCAATGCAAACTTAAATCAGCTCGGAGATTTAATATGCTCTGATGTTATGTTATTTCAAATCTTCAAGTAGTGTAAGACCTTTCAAATTCGTCTTCACTAAAGTTAGATACCTTTCTTTGCGTAAACTAAACTGTTTTTTGTTCTAAGTTCATACACACTACGTTGTGTAGTATTGCAGTATTTCGATGATTAATAAGATAGTTAATAACAAAGCCAAGTCGATGAAAATATGCTTACGAAATGCGATCGAAATTATTGGTTTATGTTTAAAAACAAGATACTAAATGGTCATTCAATCAATGAACATATCGTCTATTATATAACAGAAGAAAAAATTGTGCTATTGTGGGATGTCTCTGTTGGAAGTAAAACTTATCTAAAAAGAAATATCGTTCTGCACAGAATACCTTAGATATGATGTAATGGTATACATCTTATGTAATCTAATCATTTATTAGAATAATTCCACACAAGTCTAATACAAAGTTGAGAAAACTTCAGAATTCATAACTAGCATAATCTTTCGAAATATAGCCAGAAGTAGACAATAAGTATAGTCGGCCTTTATCAATCAATTAATCCCTATTGAAAGTTTAAAACAACCATCTCCGTGCGTGTATCTTTCAGTGCGAAGAATAACTTAGGTTGTGAGGTGCTCGATAAGAAAGGTGGAAATTGACAAACATCATCGAAAAACATACCACATTGAAAGAGAAACTGATATAGTATAACTATCTAAACGTATGTATTGTGGCGTTATCGTTTTTTTTTCTTCAGAAACTGCAATGCTATAATACATCACACGACATTCGAACATATATATATATATATATCTTAGTGAAAGAAGTTACATGGACATAGAAGCTAAGATAAACAGATTTAGAAGTGATTTAATATACTCTAGTAGAGGCAGCAGAGATACCATAGCACAAATCACCCGAAAATCGATATATAAGAAATGTATTATATACCACATCAGAAAGAAATACAAAATCATAATATAGATTGCGTTTTAAAGTATTACATTGGCATATATAACCAAAACTGTAATGTAAAAAAAAAATGAAATTGTCTAACTATATTAAGTAAGAAATTAAATAAGAGCGAAAGAAAAAATACCAAGGGAATATACGATAACAATTTACTTATTGACATTGGTAAAAAAAAAAACGTCAAAACATGTACATCATATATATATATATATATATATATATATATATATATACATACATGCATACATACATATCCATCTATATCTATATCTATATCTATATAGCTGTATATATATATATATTGAGATATAGTAAAATGCATTATATGATATATATTTATATGATATAATATAAAGTATTACATAACTAAATATAATATATAATGTAATATAATGATATATGATACATATACGATTTTACACATGTATATATATATTATATATATAAACAGTACATATGTATATTTGTATTTGTGTGCGTATGTATATATATATATATATATGTATGTATGTATGTATACATATGTACGTGCCGGTGTATCTATCTATCTATATACATATGTGTGTGTATATATATATATATATATATATATATATATATATATATATATATATATATATATATATATATATATATATATATATATATATATATATATATATATATATATAAACACACATGTATATATACGTATATGCATGTGCATGTATGTATATACGTACACAAACAGACAGACTCACACACATGTATACTCGTATGTAGGTATGTATGTGCTATGTATGAATGAAGGTATCTATAATCTACTTTGAATATGTGTAATCGGTATGTCCAACATGACTGTATGTGCGTTAGCAAAGCGAAACTATAACTAACATAAGAAATTGCATTATGGAAATAATATACAAGATTTTATATCATATTCTATACTACATAATATTGTATAAAATACGATTAATATTGATGGGAAATAAATATAACAAACACCATATACTTAGTAAATGTAAAATCCGAAGTAGCTTCACTATGATTTATCGCTGTCTTTCCCTTGGTAAAATGTGCAATCGTTTAAAATAGATCTCAGTGTAAGGAAACAATCGTAATTTATCACAGCTAAATATGGAGTAACTTCAGTGATTATTATTATTATTATTATTATTATTATTATTATTATTATTATTATTATTATTATTATTATTATTATTATTATCATCATTATTATCATTATTATTATTATCATCATCATCATCGTCCTCCACCTCCTCGTCATTATTATGATCATCGGCATTATTAATATTATTATTATTATTATTATTATTATTATTATTATTATTATTATCATTATTATCATTATTATTATTATTATTATTATTATTATTATTATTATTATTATTATTATTATTACGGTGTCGAGCTGGCATTTTCTCCGTGTTTTACATTGTATGTTCAAAATTTATCCGTGGTTGCATTTTGCCTTTCATCCTTTCGTGGTTGACAAACTAAGTACCAGCTGGACACTGATGTCGAGGTAATCGCTTACCCCTCCTGGCGTTACAACAACATTTGAAACCTTCCCCTGCACCATCGCTTTTGACAACTGATGTTGGTGTGTTTGCGTCCCCGTAAATTAGCGGTTCGTCAAAAGAAACCGATAGAATACGTACTAGGTTGACAAAGAATAAGTCTTGGGGGCGATTCCTTCGACTAAAGGTGGTGCTCCCGCATGGTCGCAGCAAATTGACTGAAACAAGAAAAAGAATACAAACTAATATAAATAAATAAATAAGTGATGAGAAGATTACATTGTTTTACACCATTTTATTCCTTTTGGAATAATACCAATGTTGTCTTCGAAAAATATGTCGGAAGTAAAACAATTTGAATAACACCTGCGTTTAACTCCATTTATTTATTTATATATATTATACGAAATATTTCACATCAACCCGGAGACTCTACCTTTACAAACAAGGTGTTACGTCCTTATTACTTGTGTGAATTTTTGCTGCCCTGGTAACTGTTTATTCATGTTTTCCGTGTTAGCTGTAAACAAGGGAAAAATACACACATCCATTTATATAAACAATGAACATATATATATATATATATATATATATATATAAATATATATATATACCTTTCTCTCCTTCTGTCAGTCAATCTATGTACCTGTCTTCGTTTATATATATATATATATATATATATATATATATATGTATATATATATATATATATATATATATATATATATGAGTGTATGCGCGTATATATGTATGTATATATATGTGTATATATATATGTGTGTGTGTGTGTGTGTGTGTGTGTGTGTGTGTTTACATAAATACATACATACAAATGCAAATACATATGCATATAGAGAGGTTGCAGGATACATATCTATAGAGCTTTTACAGGAGATATGGAAGTAACTTCGAAGTTTAAGAATTAAAAGTGAGAGAGAGAACGAGAGAGAGAGAGAGAGATGGAAAGAGACAGGGAGAGAGAAATAAGCAGATAGGTATATAGACATAGAGACATACAGATAGATTGATAGATAGATTGATAGATAGATTGATAGATACATACATATATATATATATATATATATATATATATATATATATATATATATATAGAGAGAGAGAGAGAGAGAGAGAGAGAGAGAGAGAGAGAGAGAGAGAGAGAGATGACCGTATGTGAATACTCGTCGTATTAGATTACTTTGTGTTGTAAACCACATCGGCAATCAAGCATTGAGAAATAACCATGTATATTACAATTAATCAACTCTTTACAAAACCACTATTCCAAGTTTATATGTAAGAGATCAAAACCTAAACAGCCAGCAGACATAGATTTTGGAAACCATTATAGAGAGCTGAACTTCAAATATAGATTTAAGCATAATCTTTTACGCGAATACAGATATACCTATGTTATGTATTTATAGTTAAAAAGATAAGAATTGTGTTTGTGTGTGTACACAGATACATACACGTCGTCCACAAAAACTGTATGCACATCTAGTATTATTATAAAATCAATGCTTATAAAAATATCTTCCACTTTTGAAAATTAAATACAATCTACGAGAAAACTGAAATTTGTCAGCGCTCGCATTGAATCCGATGACGAACATATCTGTGGAAATAAACAAGGGTCTGTCCATTACGAAGGTTCTTAAGTTTTCTCTAAGTTTACAACATTTGTGTTAGTATCCATGAGAGTAAGTCCTGAAACTTTCAGCTTCATAGTATTAGCAGTCTCGTTATATGAAATTTTAAGTTTTAAGGAATTTAAGGAGTTTCGAAATATTGAATTTCACTTTTAGGGTCCTCATCATTCCTAATAGGTTTCAGTTGGCATTTTCCCTACATTGGTTGATTTAAAATAATTGATATTTAGTGTCTATAGGACTTTTAATGATGGGAATTACAGACACATACATCCTAAGGTATTGTAGGAACGTAATGGGTTTTACGGGACCTTAAAATTGAAAGAAATATTGCATTTCGAAACATTCTATAAGTTTAAAGGACCATAAAATCTGCCTGATAATAGCTGGGAGTTATTGTGTCGACGCCCGCAAGCGAAGACGTAGGATCGTCCAAGACATATAAATAGAGGAGTTGAGTAGCTGACGAGGAGCAGTTGAGTAGTGATTGAGTAGAGATCATCCGAAGGTGCTAGATAGCGGTAGCGTGAGACATAACAGGAGCTGACAATTCTTAGGCAATTATCATCTCATAAATTCTATTAAAAAATGGTGTAAATTTGAAGAAAATTGAAGAAGCTTCATGACGGATGGATCCTTGTTCAGTTTTACTGGAATGGCCCATGAAACATTCTAGTCCAGGAAATGCTGATAACGTGAAGCGATCGAACCGAATAGAGGATGAAACGTTTCGTTTCATATTTCTGCCCAATCTTGTAGAATATGTATATATTTTCCCGTTTCTCTGCTCTCTGTTCATTTGTGTCAGTCACTGGACTGCGGTAATTCTAGAGCACACACCAACGATTGACAACTAGCAGTTTGTCAAAATAACCGATATAATTAAAAAACGGGCTTTAAAACATAAATAAGACCTGCGGTAGATTCATTTGACCAAATATTCTTTAAGGCGATGCCCCAGCATGGCCGCAGTCTCAAGACTGATTCAGATAAAAGACAGACAGACAGACAGACAGACAGACAGACAGACAGGCAGATAAATAGATTGATAGATAGATAGAAAGACAGATAGATAGATAGACAGAGAAACAGACACAGATTGATCGATCGATAGATAGAGAGAGAGAGAGAGAGAGAGAGAGAGAGAGAAAGAAAGAACGAAAAAAGAAAGAAAGAATGAAAGAAAGAAAGAAAGAAAGAAAGAAAGAAAGAAAGAAAGAAAGAAAGAAAGAAAGAAAAAGACATAAGCAGATAGGTGTGCATTTTCTATTTATTTCTTTATTCTCAGGAAACAGAATATAACATGTTTTGCAGACAAAAAAATTGAAAAACATTGAAATCCTACAGAGTATCCGAATTACGATAACCGAAGATTAACTGATAGATAATATTCTCGGTAAGTCTTCGGAATCTTGAGAATGTCTCCTACTCGAGTGAAAAAATTATTTAGAAAACAAAAATGTATAAATAATTATTGATGTGCACACACAAATACACACGAACATACACATATATGTATAATATATTTATATATTTATTATACATGTGTAAGTACATTCATACATACATATATATATATACGTATATATGTATGTTTATATATATATATATATAAATATATATATATATATATATATATATATATATATATATATATATATATGTATATATATATATATATATATATATATATATATATATATACTCATATGCATATATGTATATGTATGTAT
>NC_142940.1:11533862-11536362 GCF_046866305.1 Octopus bimaculoides | reverse complement strand
TCCCGCTTTTCGATCTGGGAAGAATGTTAGCCTGCTCGCCAAACAAGATGGCGTCATTCGAAAGATAAAACGATACAAAGCGCATTGTGGCCATCGATGTGTAAGGTTTCGACTATATTCAGTGTGTTCCAGCATCTGACAATTCAATTTTTCAATGGTTTCAACGGTGTGAGCGTGTGTATGTCGACGTGCATTGTCTTGCACTATTAACACTTGCTTTGCAGAAGACTTCGACCTTTTGTGTGATTTGCTAGATTCAATTTGTTGACCAGAATATCCTTGTCGCCTATACTGGTGTCTTTAGACCCCTTTTCTAAATACTCTTCCTGTATAGTGCATTTTGGATCGCCCAAAACAGTTAGCATCACTTATTCTGCGGAAGTTTAAGTTTTTAAATACTTTTCGCTTCTATTCCAAACGTTGCCCTGTCTGATTCAACGTGTGTGGACCCAGGTCTCATCTCATGCGAATATTTCCTCCAAAAAAAGCCTCTCCTTTATCGTTGTAGGTTTCAAGTAAACCCTTAAATATCTCTTCTCGATTTGGCAGTTTCACTTGGAATCCATCTGGCACTGACTTTTCTGAAGTGAATCTTGTGGATGATTTCGTATGTAGAACCATAACCAATTTGCAAAGAAAACGCCACCTCATCGATACTCACTAAATGGTTTACTAGATAGAACCATCTCACGAGCTTATTGAATCATCACGTCGTTGGTGGATTTTGATGTGCACCCTGCACCGTCTTCAAGCTTGTGCGACCATTTTAAAACTTCCTGATTTAATCCTGCACATTTCAAGGCAGAGGAACGTTCTCCCCGTATTGCCCTGAAAGCCTGCGATGAATTTCAGCCCCTGACACACCTTGAAACCAGAGCATTCGGATCACGGAAATTTGTTCTACCTTGATGAACTGTGCCAGCGGAGTGGCCTTCGGTACTCTGTAACGCATGAAAGACAACTGAAATGATCGCGCGAAGGATGTAGGATGGGCAACCTAAAGAAAGTTATGGAAAAAGTGCGAATAGTTTTTAACTTTGCCATGTGGATTCTCAACTTCACCCCTACTAATATCCGAATTAAATCTTGTTTTTGGTTCTCTAACCGAAGTTGAATACCATTGAACAAGAGTTTTTATGGTTTTGCTTTTGTTGCCATGTTCGTATTTACTTTTCCCCTTGAACTCTTCTTTGTGGGAATGATATCATCTTTTTGCAAATATTAAATATTATATTCTTTCGTTGGTAAATGTTGAGGTTGAAACCATTTGAAAATCAGCCTCAGATAAAATGTATTGTTAAATTACGTAGCTCTGCATTATACGTTTCTTTGAGAACCTAATAAAAAGAAAGAACAAGATCGTTGTTCTTGAATATAGAATAACTTTAATATATATATTTCTCGATCTCTCTCTTGTTCTCTCTGTCACTTTCTCTCTTCGCGTGTGTATATATATATATGTGTGTGTGTGTGTGTGTGTGTGTGTGTGTGTGTGTGTGTGTGTGTGTGTGCATGTATGAAATACATACATATTTTATATATATATATATATACATATATATATGTAGATATATATATATATATATATATATATATATATATATATAAAATTCAGAATGATAGCTGTGATCTTTGCCACACAGAGAAAACGAATATATTGTTTCATAGAGATTCCATCTTAAACACCTGTTCAGAATTAATATTTATTTTTTGTATATGCGTCTTCTGAAATCAATATGTTTGTTGAAATAATTTTTTTTTTTTTGTTTTGTCTTTTTTTTAAATTCTAACGGTTGAAAGCTGAATAATCTCGTGATATATTAATCCGCATTCTCAACAAATCAAACATTTTATTTAGCTAACATGTATGGAGTAAGATATATTCTGTATCTCCTGACATGTCAAAATAAAAAAAAAATTTAAAAAACCTGATGCGTTACACATAGAATTCCACGATAGTGTAACGAAGAATCAACTTATTACATATTATTAACGTACATAGTCAACGTTATATTTTCTTTAAAAATTATCATCAGTCGTCATCACATTTACAACCAGTGCCATCACCATCACCACCACAATCATCACCATCATCAACAGCACCACCATCATCACCATCACCATCATCATTATCATTATCATTATTATTATTATTATTATTGTTGTTGTTATTGTTGTGATTATTATTATTATTATTATTATTATTATTATTATTATTATTATTATTATTATTATTGAATGAGAGAGCAGCGAATACCATCGAAGTGACATTGGGGTACAAATGCATTACAACCATATGTGTGCGACGCGACATGGCGATATCATATCAAGATAAACAGTGCATGACCTTGCAGGCGGGGGGCCCAGTTAGAATTTTCTTCAGGTCGAGTAGCCCATCCCGCTCAAAAGGTCCTTGAATAAAGTTTGTTTGTGGATGTTGAATGAAATACGGCTATTTCCAAAGGTGAATCATTCAAATCCCAAATAATTCCTGTCAACA
>NC_142940.1:11518862-11523862 GCF_046866305.1 Octopus bimaculoides | reverse complement strand
AGACGGAAACTGTAAGAAACCTGTCGTCTGTTTATAAATATGCGTGTGTGTGCGTACACGCGTATGTCCATTTGTGTCTATTTTTTACTTAGACCACCGTTTGACAACCGATGTTGACGTGTTAATCTTGACGTAAGTTAGCGGTTCAGGAAAACGTAACGACAGATTAAGTGTCAGATTTTAAAAAAAATATGTAGTAGGATCAATTCATTCAAGTGTATGAACAAGGGGAGATAATGACAAGGAAATGAAATTTAATCTGTGCGACAGTTAAATTGTGTTGATTATCGGGAATGCAACAGCCGGTGTATGGTTTATTGTTTCCATCACGCTAACTGTTTTTATTATTTTCACTGTATCAAACTTCTTTCTTCCTATTTCACTTGTTTTTTTTTTTCATCTTTCTGTTCCTAGATTCAGGTGTGGCTGTAAGGTAAGAAGTTCACTAATCACCCACATAAAAAAGTTAATTAGACATCTTATAGGGCTTTGAAGAACGTGTTCAGTGTTCCAAGCTGGCGATACGCAACAATGCAGAATGTCGCTTTTTATAGCCCAATGTATTTCTACACATTATGCATGACGTGAAACTTCCCCAAAGATACGTCTTCCCTCGTCCGAGTGGAGACGAACCTCTTAAATATGTCCGTACATGCCTTTATATCATTCAACGCCGATCCGTGCGACTCTAGTTTGTTTATTGCGCCCCGACCAAGTTTACGTACGCAAATTTAGCATTTGTTGTTCTTACGTATAACTATCACTCCTACACCGTTGTAAAAAACTGGTTTGGCACTCGTAGTAATCTTGGTTACTGTACGCAGAATAATTCACCGTAAACAAGAGTTTCTTTTTTATTATAGCAGATATCGTATAAGTATGCCATCTCCAAGTGATTTTCTGTACTTCACCCATTTTTTAAAATTGCAAGCAACTCATTAGCACCAGTCAAATGTTGCCAGTTAAGATAGTTGCACTCTGCAAGTTAACTGATTTACAGAGTTTTGAGACAATAATATGTACCATTTTGATGTTTTTATTTAGAATAATTTGTTGAGTATTGCTTCCCATCGTTGATGTCAGGCGAAACAATCTGAATCCTCAGTTAGTTATTAGTCTCAACCACTATGCAGTTTTCATTTCTTTTAATCAAACCCACTTTTTCCAGCTGGTGCTGTGTCCGTTATCTATTAACTAATCTGATCTAAATTCAAACCTCCGGTAATTACACACTAATTTAAGAAAAACAACGTGTGAATTTGCTTAAATTTTTTGTGTAGACCATGAAAGTATTCTTAAAGAATATAAATACTCCACTCTTTGTGAGTGTGTCTCCGTTTCGTATAAATTGTCATGAACCAGTAGGTTATCCTGGACTGTGAAACTGCTTCAATAACTATAAAACCAATTTATATGGTGGTCGGCAACAACATATGGATTAATCAGTTTTCTCCCTATATATCGATATTAACAGAAGCTAAGAAAGAACAACTTACGTTACTTCTATCCTTATATTATATAAATATGTGTAAGCGTGAGTATCAACATCTATGACTACACACACATGTGTATGTGGATGTCTGTATGTGTTGCGTGTGTGTGTGTCTGTGTGCGAATGTTAGTTTGAAAATGTGTGGTCAGATTTCCTTTCAGATAATTCTTGGCAGAGATTTCTCCTCTGAGAAAATCTGAAGAAAACGTATCTGAGGTGAACTTTTATATTAACATGAAACACTTTGATATTTTAAATTACTTAGGCTTGTAAAGAGACACAGCTGAATAACGTAGGTAAGAGGATTATGTTTGATAATCAGACATCTAATCAGTCTCCAGATTGAAATATAATCCTGAATAGAGAAAAACAACACTTTTCCTTGTCTCCACTAATCAAGGTATGGTGGCATATCCTTATGCCACTAAATCAAAGCCGTGATGCATATGCCAAGGCTACAGCGCATTGTATGGTCAATGGAGATGGAACCATCTTCAAAGGCCACAAAACAACCGAATTTTAATTCCTTGGTCCCATTACGGCAGATTTAATTTTGTTTTCAATTCGTTCTGTAAGTATGAGAGATGCAAACGGTATAGTAAGCATGCATCCCTATGCATATACAGCCACACGCATACATATAAATATATAAATGAGTGTGTGTGCATGTGTGTATATATATATATATATACATACATATATATGTGTGTGTGTGTATGTGTATATATGAATATATATATATGTATGTGTATGTGTGTGTGCGTATTGCCGAAGAACCAAACGAGTTTTCTTTATAAATAAACAAACAGTTTGCTATTTATCTACAAGTCTTTAATTTGTCCAGAGCTTACACGCTACGCCGTTAATGGTTGAGTCTTCTTAGCACAAAATAAGTATTACAAGCCGATACAATTCGCCAATTTAAGCAGTTTTCACATTAAAATTATTGACAAATATTTCATTGAAATGCTGTATGAAGTCGAGTTCCACGGCAGAAAACGTTGCCAGCCGCAAACCTATCTCCTATTTCAAAGAAATCTATTGATCTAAGAAGTAGAAAACGGGGAATTTCCTTATCACTTACTTAACAAGTACTCTATAAAGGATAATTTTCTAATGAGTTAAGTATAAAGCAGAAACATGACATGACTTGTTTGTTTTTGTCCCATGTACAACGGCAATATATATTTTTTCCTTCCTCATATTCATTTTCCACTGCTACCAATTGATCCATGCATTCAAACAACTATTTCTACATAGAGAAGTGAAACCTGACGTGTGGATTTGCAGAGCTTCATGATTCGCATTTTATATTCTATGAGTCGTCATTTTGTAGAAGAAAGCATTACAAATGTATCTTTTATTCTAAACCGATGTTGATCATATACCGAATTAACCATGCATGCGTGGTGTCATCTACTACAGGATGCATCTCTCTTTCTTTCTAACACTCTCTATCCCTCTCTGTCTCTCTCTCACTTTCTCTATCTCATTCAATCATACATGTGCACACACATATCCTAACACACTTACACATTCACTCTTAGACACACTCTTACACTCTTACACTCTTACACACACATAAGCAAATATTTCTGCTGAATCCTTCGTCGTCATTTTTACGGAGAATTTTTTTTTAATTTATGTACATCGTTTTGCTCTTATTCATTTTTACTTTCCCTTACATTAATACGCATCAGATAATTCACTCTTCTTTCTTTTTAGTTTCATTTCATCTTGCACATATTATTTTGCCGCTTTCACATTATTGCATTTACTTTCATAACTTCCATCTTCCCTCCATTTTTACTGGACGCCATTTTGTCAATAAGAGAGAATCAGTAGTATTAACTATGAATTGCTTCTGTGTAAAATGTTCCTCGGTCACTGACATTGGTGCATCGCCGTATTCATACTTCAGCCATTCATTTCGATATATACCTTGTTTCATAAAGTTACATCATTAACATATTTCAATGGAAACAGATACAGGTCTTCCATTACAATATATGTCGAGCGTTTTGTTCGATTCGACACAAGGCCGATCGTTAAAGGTCAAAGATAGAATCAATTACATTGACAACATCACAGAATATTGCTTTTATTTTATTGATTCATGCATGAATAAAAACTGTAAGAGCTTGATCACGCTAGAGGACAGTGTGGGCGAGTTAGCACCCTGACATGTTAAAAAGTTATTCTGTTCTAAAATGGCAGATACAATGGAGCACAAAGTCAACCACCATCCACAAAAATGTAACTGAAGCTGGGCCCCTTTACTTTCGGATTTAACATTTATGACCATCAGACGTACTTCTTTTAACCTTCTTCCTACTTAGGAAGACTAGGTTGGTGCAAACCTCTTGGTTAGTCCTGGGATCACCTACACTGGTTTCGAATACTCTGCATTAGGATTAACATCATTGTCGTCAGTTTCTTTAACGTGCAGCATGAAAAGCCGGGACGTGTGTCATTGGATATTTGTAAATGTAGAAAAGGCGATGTAATGGACGTTCTACTGTTTTTATCAAGTTCAAATTTCTGGGTCCCATAATAATAACATGAACATCATTCACAATAGTAGTGTTTCGCAAAGGATTGCAAACGAAATAGAAGAAGAGACCACTCAAAGACGGCAAAGGAATACCAATGGTAATGAGAGCTGCCCATGTAAATGATACAGGTTTTATATCTAATAATTACACATATTCAGAAAACAGAATTCACATTTATAACTGTGGAAATATGGATTCCATTTGCAAGTTTTGCTCAGGAAAACATGTTTCTGCTGAGAAACAATCAGATGGACGTTTCAATAATTGTTGTCACATAGGTAAAATGTTACGTCCTGTCAGAAGAGAATTTCCACCATATTTAGTTTCATTGTTATCTAATCAAAATCATCCTCATTATAGAAATTTCCAAGAAAACATTCAGTCATGTAATTCCTCACTATCATTTGCTTCGATTGGTGCTCAAGTGCAGAATGAACCAGGAAAAGGCACATTTTGTTTCCGCGTGCATGGACAAATTTACCCACGGAAATTCACATATTCAGTCAAATGAAGGTAAACGAAGATAATATGCTGAATTTATGTTGTAGACAGCGCCCAAACAGCAGAAATAAGAGCTCAGAAATGTATATGCTCAGAGTTTTCAAACACGTCATGGAATTGAAGTAGAACAGCATCCTCAACAACAAAACATTGAAAACGTAAAGAAAACGTAATAACGACAGAAGGAGATACAATTTGGCAACAGTCAATGAAATTGCTATTGTATTCAGAAACGAAGGAGGCGAACCACCGTTTCATAGAGATTTTAAAGTATATTCAAGGAACTCTGAGGTTCCTACTATAAGTCTTAACATCTCGAGCCCAAATCTTGATCCAAAGATATATGTATTGCTTTTTCCAACACGGTGAACCAGGATGGCAAATAGACATGACTGGAAATCGTCATGACCAGCAATGACAAAACATTTCAATGCTTCAACATAAAATATCTT
>NC_142940.1:11501362-11513862 GCF_046866305.1 Octopus bimaculoides | reverse complement strand
TTACGGAGACGTAAACACACCAGCATCGGTTGTCAAGCGATGTTGGTGGGGGCACAAACACAGATACGCAAACGCGCACACGCATACTAACACACATATATACGACGGGCTTCTTTGAGTTTCCGTCTGCCAAATCCACTCACAAGGGTTTGGTCGGACCGAGGATATAGTAGATGACTCTCGTTTTAGTCATTTGACTGCAGTCATGCTGGAGCACCGCCTTTAGTCGAACAAAACGACTCCACGAGTTTTGCCGAACCGCTATGTTACGGGGGCGTAAACACACCAGCATCGGTTGTCAAGCGATAGTAGGGGAACAAACACAGTTACACAAATATACACACACACACACAAACACACACACACATACACACACACACATGAGGCTATAATAGAAAACAATTGCCCAAGGTGCCACATATTGGAGCTGAACCCGAAAATATATGGTTAATAAACGTGCTACTTACTACACAGCCACTTTTGCGCCAATACATATATACATACAGTCATACTTGCAAGCATACGGATAGCATATACATATACCGAATCATAAAAGAATAACGATAAGTCATTTTTCATTTTACTGAGAGATAAATGGCGACGTGATAGAGGAACGAACCCTTGGCGCTGCCTGTTTGAAAGTGGAGTTAGGGATAAAGTGTGTGTTTGTGTGTGTGTGTGTGTCTGTGTGTGTGTGTGTGTGTGTGTGTGTGTGTGTGTGTGTGTGTGTGCATGTGTGCGTGTGTGTGTGTCTGTTTATATCAATCACTGTTCGGCTCACTTAAGCAGAGGAAATACAATGCCGGTATCACCTTCAAGTTTAAAAAAAAAACTATATATATAAATTAACTTTTTTCTGTAAACTGTCGAATAGCTCCATTAGTCAGGTGACATTTCAAATTACGTTTCTAGCACCAATAACAAAACGTCGCCATTATATTTACATAAATGTACACTTAAGTGTATTTTCTTATCAATACCTGTATGGCTCTGATCTTACAAAGTACACTTATGCAATACTCTATAAGTCTCCTGAAGTATGTTATTAAATACATGTCCATTTTTGTACACGTTATTTCTTATTCTTTTATATATATACAAACATACATGTATGTATGTACGTTTATATATATATATATATATATATATATATATATATATATATATATATGTGTGTGTGTGTGTGTGTGTGTGTGTGTGTGTGTGTGTGTATATATATATATATATGTTATCATGTCAGTATTTCTAATGTGTCTACAGTAAATGAAATTATGAAATTACTAGTATCAATAATTTCCATTAAGTGCGATTCACAGGTGTTGAAATGAGTGTGGTTCACAGGTGTTGAAGGCTTTCTATAATTTCTGATGAGATGAAAAATATATTGCACCCTAGAGATATTGGAAACTCAGAACTTGTAGCTGTAAAAGTAAGTACTGAAAGGTATTTGTACGACGCACTGTAATTTCTATACATTTACTGCCCTAATAATGGGATAATAAAATGGTAGTGATTCACTGGGCGAGAGATATAAAGCTTTTATACGAAGTCTAGTATATTACTTGAACACGTGTTTTGATGTTGGAGAGATAAATGATATACGTCAAAAATATATATAAAGAAATATAAAAGAAAGAATGATAGATACTATGACAGGATTTGTACCCCGAAACACAAAGTTTAAACAAGGTATGATATGAAACTTACTCAAATAATTTTATTCTTCCGTTACCTCGGCGCTCATATACTATAAAAGTATTTAGCTAGTGAAATATCAGTGCTAGATTTTTAAGTTAGTTTGGATTGTATCTTTTAGAGTGGCACTGTATGCGTTTGTGTTTGCTCTGTATATGAATGTATTTGTCTGTCTCAATGTTTACCTACACCCGATAAATAATTGGATACAGCTTTATTATGGATAACACTTCAAAGGAAAAAGATTCCCTGTAAGCTACGTTTATACGTATCGCAAAATATTTAAAAAAAAGTATTAACTAATATTTTCAGTTTAGCATAGCCTATAAAATCATTTTGTAAATATTGTTTACATCTGAAGCAAATTAATATTTTATGTGT
This sequence comes from Octopus bimaculoides, assembly GCF_046866305.1. Taxonomy (NCBI): domain Eukaryota; kingdom Metazoa; phylum Mollusca; class Cephalopoda; order Octopoda; family Octopodidae; genus Octopus; species Octopus bimaculoides. The sequence goes on along the minus strand of NC_142940.1, from coordinate 11,511,786 downwards.
GTTGTTTGTGAGGATCTACATAAAATATACTATCAAAAGGTTTTAATTTGTTTGAGCGACACATAAAATTTAATCACTTAACTGCATATATAAATATTTTCGCGATATATTCCTAACTTTTATATAATTTTAAATACTACAGCGCTTTTGTGGCTAATCTCATTTTATCTCATCATCGATTGGCGAAATCATCAAATGTTGCACAATTTCATATTCTTAACAATAAAATTGAATTTAAAATAGCTTCCTTAATTACCACAAAAACTTGATGCTAGCGTAGAAAACTTATTGGGAAAACACAAATGACGAGGACAGTGATAATGAAGATAAAATATTTATATAAAAGTTTTATGATAGGTGTAGCGTTTTAACGTTGCTCTTGCATAAAAATATACAAAATCTTCTTTTAATTGAAATTTCTCTTCTAAAATCATCTGTGTACCTAATTATTTTTCAATTCTTTTTGCTGAAAATTGTTAAAAAAGTAAACAAATAAATTCTTTGATAAATATTTTAAACCATTTACTTTACCGAACAATATTTTTTAAATCCTACTCATTTGGAAGATATTTCAAAATCATCTTTGTTACTAATTCTATTGAAATGGTGATCTGCGTCACTAATTGCTAAAACGTGAGCTTAACTGCGATTTTTATTTAAATTTAAAACCTCGTCGTTGTTTCTTCCATACTATTTATATTACCACTTCACTAAATAAATAACATTCTTAGTAATTTGAAATCTTTTCTGTGACTAATTATTTTGGAACATGTGTGAAGAACTAAAAGTGTAATAGTCTCCATGAGATCAGAATTCGCCAAACATATTTCTCTTTCTCGGATTTAAATTTATTCTTTTGATTTCAATCATTAAATTTCTAAAGAGATGTGTAAACGTCACACAATCGAATTCATTTAATTATAATTATAATATCTTAATTCAGGATTCAATTATCTAATTAATTCTTCATTCATAACTCTCTTAATCTTACGTCGATGCTAAATATTTTCAGCAATACGTGTTGCTAATTATTCTTAGAATTCTTCTACTTTTCAAAGATGTATACAAATTTTGCTTCTAATTTCTGACAAGTTGATTATTATTAAACTGTAAAATTAAAATTATATCCATAGTTCTTTTTTTCTTTTAGCCAAACTACTAGCGTTGCTTGTTACGTTTGTTCCAAATTTTTGTTTCCGCATCTCTAAATGTTCTTCTTATAAATATATATCATATTCTAAACTCAAGATTTAAATATGTGTGTGTGTATGAGTGTCTGTATCGATATATATATATATATATAGTTGAAATTTACAGAAAAGCAAAAGACGAAGACAAGTATATAAGCAACAAACAGGTGTATTAATTTAACGCTCGGCAAGGTGTTCTTTTTTGTTTCTACCAAACTACCAGAATTGCTGATAAAGTTTCTTCCAAATTTTTATATTCGCATCTCCTCTAAAAGTACATTTCATGAATTCTAAATTCAAGATTTAAATATAATACACACACACACACACACACACACACACATATATATATATATATATATATATATATATATATATATATATATATATATATATATATATATATATATATATATATATATATGCATACGTGTATATATATATATATACATATATATATATATATATATATATATATATATATATATATATATATATATATATATATATATAAAGATGAAAATAATTTTTTAGTTTAACAAGTAATAAAAAAAATAATATTTTTAAGATATAGCAGGTTTTAAATGTAATACTTGGTAACACTATGGCTGATTATATTGCACAGAACAGATTCTGGTTAAAACCTGTTGCGTTACATCGTTCTTTAGCAACCAAGAAACAAAGGAGTTGGTTATTCAGAAACTAGGAGACGCACATTAATTTTCTCCTTTATTTTCTTTTGTTTCTTTTGTTGTTGTTGTTTTTTGTTTCGATTTGTTTCTTTTTCTCTTTTTTTTTTGCCTGATAATTATGGCGTGATTGCTACTCATATGGAATGGATTTAAGCAAAATCATCGATAGGTGAAATGTCACTTAAGGAATTACTACTCCCTGAGAGTTATTAGGCTCACATATACACATAGTCTTTCATCTATCAATCAACGCCTGCAAATGTAAACGTGTTAAAGCATTAAACCGATGCACCAAACAGTAAATAATGGGATGGAAACATCAAAGGATGGGAATCTCCAGGCACCAATACAAGCAACATCTTTATTAATTTGATGATTTTAAAGTTTACATCCGAACTTCTACGTCGACTTTTCGCTTCAAAGAGAATATGTCCTTGCGCGAGCGCGTTTCTATGCGTTATTCCATGTGTGTCTGTGTTTCTGCGTGTATCTGTCTCTCTGTTTGTGAATGTGTGTGTGTGTGTGTGTGTGTGTGTGTGTGTGTGTGTGTGTGTGTGTGTGTGTGTGTGTGTGTGTGTGTGCATGAGTGCAAATTAATACCTTCTGTGTGAATACGTCTGTACAGTCTTCAGTATGCATCTCTGTTGCTGTTGACAATATCACCAGTTATTATTGCTTCTGCTTGCTGCGGTTATTCTTATTGTTATAGACGTAGTTATTGTTGTTGCTGTCGTTGTTGCTGCTGTTATAATAGTGGTGGTGATTGGGTTGGGGTTGTAGTAATTGTGCTGCTGGTGCTGCGGCTGGTGGTGATGGTGGTGGTAGTAGTCATCCTGATGGGGATTGTGTCAATGGTGGTTATGGCGGTGAAGATGGTTATGGCGGCGGCGGCGGTGGTGGTGGTGGTGGTGGTGGAGGTGACGTTGGTTGTGGTGGTAGTGATTATTGCTGCAATGTCAGAACAAGGTTCACCGCCAATAATTCATAATACACAAAATTATGTGCACACCTCTAACTCCTAAATATCAACACACATTCACACACACGCGCTTATTACAAACACGATCACATACACACACATGTATGCTCAAACACATGGCTACAAACAGAAAATAACAGAATATCAAAGCCAATCTGGAAAGTAGTTAAAATACCTGTTGCATACACTAAGGATGACAATACACATGACCCTCTCACCCAACACAAAATCAGTCGCAGAAATACATATATATATATATATATATATATATATATATATATATATATATATATATATATATATATATATATATGTGTGTGTGTGTGTGTGTGTGTGTGTGTGTGTGTGTGTGTGTGTGTGTGTGTGTGTGTGTGTCTGCGTCTATGTATATATATATATATATATATATATATATATATATATATATATATATATATATATAATTAAGCAACAGTTTGCTATGTTGCACCGAAAAGGAGAACTGCAAACATCACTAAATGTAAGTAGTATGTTAGGCAACACCTACGTTGCTAGAAATAAGAGCTAAACCGCTCTGACGCCGTAGTTAACGCACAAGAATGAAAATGTATACACTAACACTGACCGAGTGGCACTCTTCGGACGATTATGGTCCCTGTTGGTGTACGTTTTCATTCATGTGCTTTAACTACAACATTAGAGCGGTTTAGCTCTTATTTCTAGCGATGTAGGCGTGTTCTAAAAACCTAATCACATTATATATATATACATATATATATATATACATATACATACATATATACATATGCAAACAGTACAGATCCCGTAGAGCAAGATCCAATGTACTGTTACTCATTCTTGTCTCATTCAACAGCAGGCAAACCTCTCTGAGATGATTGCTGAAATCAGTCATTTTGCCCGACGTCATTTTGGCATTTTGCTAGACGTCAACAAGGCATTCGACATCCTTTGTATCGGAATTTTTCTATCAAATCACAGTAATACCGTGTATGCTGACAGCTCTTTTGGTCCGACCGCAATCAAATCTGATGTATTATACCCGTTCTATCACTTCAAATAAGCACCCCACGAGTTCTTATTAAATCTATAAGCATTTTTAAGTATGAAAGTATATGTCTGTGTATACGGATTCCTCTGTTTTATGAGGATATGATACAAACACAAAAATAAAAGACAGCTTACTATTGAATAACATACGCCTCTCTACGCAGTCATATCAACTGCTAATACAGCAGTCAACTAGGGGTTGATGTGTAAATAAACAATAAGAAAGACACAATCCTGCGATCTAATGAGCGATGTTCTGCACTGCTGTTCGTTCTACGAAAAGTAGCAGCGAAATATCTCTTTGACTTATTAAATGAATGAAAGATATTATAATGTAGTTCTAGATGAAGAAATGAAAAGAAACCTTGTATTATCACGATCTGAAGGTATTCGGTCATACGTTTCCTGGATCGAGAGCTAACCTACTACTAGGCAACAGAAATATAAACAGTGTCTTTAAAAAATGTAAAACATGTAGTTCATAATTGTGATTTTAATTAGTTTTAATAAGTTGACTGAGGTCTCACTTGAGCACTTCCGTTAAAGATTTTAGTTGATTATATCGACGCCAGAATATTGTTCTTTTCCTCGCTTATTTTTGCAGGATATCTTATTGTTTTCTTACACGTAAACAGTACAGTTTAGTCCTAAGTAATCTCCGATCGATCGGATCTAAGACCAAAGCCAAACGATCGGTGGGTGCATATGTGTATGCCTGTGTGTAATTGCTTGTGTGTATGTATTTGTGGAAGAATATATTTGAAGAGATGTGAGTATACATTTCGCTGTCGAATGCCTATCACTATGTATGTATGTGTTTGAATATTGGTATATGTGTACAAAGTATTTTGTGTTTGTTTGTTTGTATGCGCCATTATTTATGTCTACCTATTTTAGGCGAAATAATCAGCGACACTACTTATTGTTTAAAACCTGGTACTGACAACAAAACTACTAAAATATATGACTAAATTCACTACTAAAGATCAACATCAATTCTTATCTCTCCGAAGATCGAATAATCCGCTTATATATATTTATATATATGGAAAACATCTGTTGTGGAAACAGCTGTAAAAAAATACCCAAGATATACACGTACTGTAACAGCTCTACAATTATGTTTAAATATATATATTCCATGCTCTAAACTGGTATCTGTTGGTTGCCTTTTGACCCTTCCTCTTTTTCTACTGCATATTATTTATAGCTTCTATATGTACTTCGAGAACTAATTCTGAAAACAGATTTATTTCATGTTCTCTCTAAAGTTTGTAGGTTATTCTTCTGTTGACAACATACAATTCTCGCTGACAAGACTAAAGTTTCGGAAGTGAGCAGAAAATTCGGTTGAGTGGAGGAATGTCCGTCATATCCACGGGAAATTTGGTCACGTGTCCCTTAGGTAGCCTTCAGTATTTTTTTCTGTCCCAAAGAGTTTTTTAATCCAATATTTATATGGTATTATTTATAGATTTCTATAAGGCGGTGAGCTGGGAAAATCGTTAGCACGGCAATTGAATCAAGCTATTTCAACGATAAGGACAACGCGTTACGGTCGAGTATTGCTCATCCGTATATCAGCAGTATATATATATATATATATATATATATATATATATATATATATATGTAACAATACACAGTTCATACAAAGCTTTATACTTTAAATATATTTTATCATCAAAGAATGTATATATGCATTTTAATTCTCGAACTGTTTTTTAACATTTTTTATTATTCTCAAAGACTTTTGATAATCTTTTTCTAAAAAAGTGAAACCGGTTAAGTAAATAAATATTTTTTAAAAATAAGTGCATTTTCAAACCTTCTTTCATATATATATATATATATATATATCCTATAATATAGTACTATGCTATATATATATATATTATTCTGTATGTATGATTAGTGGTTTTGGTGTGTGTTTTATAAAGGCTATACGCATGTATATTTGTTTGCTTGGGTATTTATTTGGTGTTTGCATGTGTCCGTTTATGTGTTCGTCTGCGGTGTATTTGGCGTGTGGATGTGTATCTACGGCTATTACTATCCCTCTACACTTTTCCTGTGCGCAGAATTATAGGCCTAGTATACGTCTCTCTCTATATATATGCCGATATGTTCGCCTTGTAAAGAGTGTATAAGCATGTATAATACGTATGAATGATCTACTTGTGTTGTCGGCGCATGGGAGTGTACGGATGGTGATTGCTATCCCTCCACACCTTTGCTTTGTCAGTGGAAATATACGCTCTGTATCCACGTCTCTGAATGTATGTGTATGTGTCCGGACGTTTGCCGTGTGAAGAGCGTTCAGAAATGAATACGTATGAGCGGTCTCCTGCTTGCGTTGTTGGCGGTGTATGTATGTGTATGAATCGAGAAGACTATCTGTAAAATCATACGCTCAATATATGTATCCGTATGCAATCGTATGTGTCGGTATGTTCGTGATACGAAGGGTGTGTAAACATCTTTGTATCCCAGTGTATGTCGATGTAACTGCTGGTCGATATTAAGTGTATTACTGAGCCTCACCCGTCCATTTCTCTCACTCTCACACCCTCCTGTTTTTTTCCGTCACTCATTCCCATTCTCTCACCCTCGCACATTTTCTCTCTTTCTCTCGCTCACACTTTCTCGTTCGCCATTATATTATACTTTTGACGCGGACGTTCTCCACTCGATTGACGCATTCCAGAATGTTCTAAAGAAAATACATGAACTTACATCCTCTGATTAAAAGCTTCTGCTGAATTGACACGGCACTAAAGTCTCCTTTCATTCGTCCTCTCCCCCACCCCTCTCTCTTTCCTCCCTCTCTCACTTTCTCTGTGTCTTTTTCTCTGTTTCTCTCTCTCTCTCTTTCTCCTTAATACTTCCCATCATCTCCCGCCATCTTTGTCTCTTTAAATTGCTTTCTTTCTTTCTTTCGTAATTTCCATTCACCCTTCCTTCCTTCCTTCCTTTCTTGCTTGCTTGCTTTCATTTTTATTTAATTAATGAATGTTAGCTAAAATTCTTTTGATTCTAGAAGACGAGAGAACGAAAGATAGAGGAGGGCGATGCGACAAGTGAATATTGATCCTAGATTCACTGTGAATTGCATATTTGTTACAAAACGATACCACGTTTTTCTCAATTCAATTAGGCACGACCACGAGTCCTTATTATGTTTGTACGTATCGATATGCATCTCCGTCTGCATACATGTGTATGTGTATGTGTGTGTGTGTGTTTGTGTGAGTGTGCGTATGTCGGTAGGTGTATTAGTGTCTTTATGTATGCAGACACTTTAGATATAAAGATATATAAAGAGATACAAATATTAAGAAAAACACAAACACATACATATACACACACTCACACACACACACTCATAGACGCACACACATAGAAGCTCTTATATACATATTTGCATGTCTATATACCTCTCTGTGCTCATACACGCACATGCACACACATGTACTTTTAAATATGTATGAGTCTGTAATTATGTGTGTGCATATATATATATATATATATATATATATATATATATATATATATATATATATATATATATATATATATATATATGTATATATACATATATATACATAGATATACATATATATACACACAGATATGTATATATATGTATATATATATATATATATATATATAGAGAGAGAGAGAGAGAAGTATTTGTGTATATATATATATATATATATATATATATATATATATATATATATATATATATATATATATATATATATATATATATATATATATATATATATGAAAATACGCATAGGTCTATATATGTGTTTGTGTGTGTGTGTAAACTATATATATATGTGTGTATACATATATACGTGCGTGTGTGGATGTGTGTGTGTGTGTGTAAAGAGAAAAAGTACAATGGTTTTGTAAGGAAACATAATTCGACGTAAGAACGAGGGGTTTAGAGTGTAATAGGATATATGCTTCTATGTTAACCTTATATGTTATTCAGCAGTTTTAGGAAACCTTCTGCACATCTCACAAGTACGAACAGCAGCAACAACTACAACATCAACAACCACAAAAACAACAACAACAACAGCGATATCCGCATTTAGCCTATCTTCATATTCTTTGAGACGACATAATATTTATTTATTTATGCATTTGATTTGAATATATTGTATTATATGGAAACACATTGGCTTACAAATAGTCATGCATCTTTATACCTAGGTATATTTAACGCCTCTGGAAATTTGCTTAAATAATGGAATATTCCGGTCTTGTTGTATTAGTAGATATCGAATTTGTTGCCTTACTGATCTGATAAAATAAAAAAAGAAACATACCACAATCAATCATTTCTTCTCGTCGTTAATATACAAACACACACACACACACACACACACACACACACACACTCATATATATATATTTATACACACACACACTCACATATATATATATATATATGTGAGTGTGTGTGTGTGTGTGTGTGTGTGTGTGTGTGTGTGTGTGTGTGTGTGTGAGGGGTACTGAAAGGTTCCTGGCTTTGGGTAAAAGAAAATAATGGAGGATCAGATAATTACGATTTTATTCCAACATATTCCCCACTCAAATTCACATTCTTTTTGCAGCGGCCCTTCAGTTTTCCTCGCCCCTTTAATCGAATGCCCCCCTCCCCAAACATTTCCGGCCTTGTGTCTAGAGTAGAAAAGAATATGGTAATACATTTTATCTAAACGGATCGCAAAAATGCATTCTACACCAGTATATATATGATAACGATTAGTTTTTGGACAGTCAGTTATTTATTGAAACAGCTAGTTATCGAGCTATTAACGAAGTCTTTATATGCTAGATATAAGAGTCGTATTACCCTGTGTTCTTCTAGAAATACAAAACACGTATGAAGCTAATTGAGGCGGAGATATAACCATATGGCTAAGAAATTCGCTTCACAAACATATGGTACTTTTGTTGTGTTTTATCTTGCTGCGTAGAACATTAGCAAATATTAATTTTACAATAGCCTCTGATTCTCTAGAGTCATCTGAAAGAAAGTGTCCAGAATCTCTGTATAAAAGTATGTGTGTATTTGCATATCTGTATGGGTGTATACGTAGATATGCGCATACGTATATGTATGTATAGATGAAGGTATGTATATATTTATTCATAATTAATCGTCCCTCTTGTCACACACCGCACACATGCTCAGACACGCACACACACACACACACACACACATAAATACGCCCACACACACGTACACACGCACATACAAATGCGTGCATAGACACACAGACGTACATACACGCATATATATATATATATATATATATATATATATATATATATATATATATATGTATTTATCGTGGACCTCCGTCGTTCGACGATAATGATTCAGTTGTTCAAACGAGTGAGATACTTGCTCCTGACTTAAGATGTGAGTAGCTGTTTTATTCCACCGATCAGTGAAGAATATTCTCACGCTGAACGGGTGAAATATACCGTTGGACAAGTCTGTACCTTTCGACCCATAGGAAGGATCTGTCTGGCAGGCTTCTATACAGTTTCCTCTACTTAATTTCACTCACTAGACTGAGACCGACCAAACGAAAACAAAAATAACTGCTCAACATATTGTAGCGTAGAATATCTCCCGAGACTTATCAGCTGCAAGACGTACTTCTTAAACATTTTCCCGCCTTAATTTGATTCTGTTTTCAATTTTATTCAATGGTTAATGTTTCTGGAAGCGTAAAACTAGATCTTGTTTCATGATATTAAATATATTGATTGTCTTCGATTTTGTTCTCCAGCAAAGACCTTAACTATCCAACACATATCGTAAGAGGCAAATTAATGTTAAAGATAACTCTGTGAATAACTATGGATCAACAATGCGTTATATCGATGTGCAAAGCATAACAGTTAAATTCTACCAACTCATGCTGTACAGTATTCAAAATTGTAAAAACAAAAACGAATTGGGCAAAGAGTTTGGTAAAGAGAAATAATAGATTTTGAAATCTAGAAAGCTTTGGATTATAAAAAAAATAAACGACTATCCAGTTTTCGCTTTAACAATATCTTAGTGTTATGTGTGTATGTGTGTGTGTGTAAGAGAGAGAAAGAGAGAGAGTGTGTCTGTAAGTGTGTGTGTGAGTGTTTGTGTGTGTGTGTGTGTGTGTGTGTGTGTGTGTGTATGTGTGTGTATACCCCGTAAATGGAGAAATAACATAATTAGTGTGTTGATCAAGTACTCTGTAATTAATAAAGACCAGACAAATTGAGAAACAGACGTTGGGTCTGTGCTTAAATAGAGGAAACAGCTTCAGATTACAAAATACTGAAACGTGTTGACTTTCCCGAAATCTCAATTATTTCAAACTTAGACATAGGTAGGTTGTTTTATTTGAATCCTGGCAGACACAGAACATACCTCAGGGAGTGAATCTATCTTATTAAGTTAAATATAACCTTTTCCTTGAGTGTCAATTACGCAGTAAA
>NC_142940.1:11483862-11496362 GCF_046866305.1 Octopus bimaculoides | reverse complement strand
TAAAGTGTTCAACTTATGAAAATATATGTTGTGTTCTTTATTTAGTTCAGAATGAGAATACTGTATAGAGGCGGTATAATTTTACAAAGGCATATCTACTGTACACGCTCCAGTATTGCACTATCCTTTTCATATTAACATGTAGCTCTTCTTTCTTGTTGTAATTCAATGACCGGGAGGAGGAAGCGTTCCAGCAACGATTTTTTTTTTTTTTTTTTTTTTTTTTGAAAGCTGTATATCTAACTTTGTAATATCAAATTCTAACGAAATACTCTTCGTCTTCCATTTCCAATTTTTTAAAGAAATAAATATCGATATGATATTGAGGTTGAACCAGTATATCTAACACCAAACGTGTAAACAGTGTTTCATTGCGCCTATTAAAAATAATCATTATTGGTATAGCAATGAAAGTACTGAGAAGCACAAACGGTAAACAACTGGACAACATAGTGACTGGAAATCATTCAGAGGTTAACAATGATTTCCATTCATCTTTAGTCGATAAAATAAATATCAATGTTATACTAGGAATCAATCCAACTATAGACCTCTTCAAAAATGTGGTCTGGCGCCAAATCAAATTATCACTGGTATAGTTGAATCTGTTTCTCGTTGTGATCTCTGTTTCCAGTATGAAAGTATTTCTTGAATGGCTAATGTAGATGAGATAATAAAGACTTATTCCTGTAATCTACACTAAATAATTAAAAGATTAGGATTTTCAGATATTTTCGACGTGTTGCATGAGAATCACTAATGCATTATGTCCAATCATTTTACTTAGTTCTGACTGCTATCTCATGACAGAAGTCATTATCACATAAAGTGTACCACATATGTCAAGCTATATGTCGGATCAGATATTTATATCGCCGACTTGAAAACGATGAAAGTGAAAATCAATACTTGAAGATTTTGAAGTTAAACCTAAACTAAGATACCAACAATCTTGGTACAATCTAGAAACAAAGAGAGAACCTATACATGATCTCATGATTTCTTATGAATAGCAGTCGAATTTCTTACAGATTTTCTTGTAATCACATTCTGATAGTAAAATTAAAGAAACGATTCTTTGAATAATAATGTCCAAAGCACACGATTCCGGGGAAAGACGTGAAAATCAATATTGTGCAATATTCTTTGAGAACCGACCTGGGTCTTAAATGATGATTTTTTTATCAGGTGACATATTCGTGCTATGTGATGGAGATATTTGATCGTGAAAAAGGTATACGTTTCTCATTAACAGACAATGAAAACTGCATCTCAAGTTTGTGACTATAAGGATCAATATTTCTATTTTCCTTAATTACAACGAATTATTATCATGATTTCTATGTCACGTAATATTAGATTCGTGGATCCATTCATGGCACATTTCTCGACACGACGTCAGTGGATTTTCATTGAAGCTTTTTATTATAAAATGCAGCTTGATTAGTGGAAATATGTTTTAATATTAAATGATCGAAAGGCGGCGAGCTGGCAGAATCGTTACCGTGCCAGACAAAATGCTTAGCAGCATTTCGTCTGAGTTCAAATTCCCCTGAGTTGGACATTATTTTTCATCCTTTCGGATTTAATCAAATGAGTACCAGTTGAGCACTGAGGTCTATGTAACCGACTTACCTACTCACACGACATTGCTGGCCTTCTGCCAAACACTGAAACCTTAATATCTACATGGTATATCTCTTCTTGTCGTGTGTTCATACGGCGTAATAATTAGGTAAAAATAAGTTTAATTGTTGTAGAGTAATGACTTGTATTTCAGTGTTTAACATCTCGCATTTCTCCCGCTTAGTTTACTGATTATTTTCTTAAAGAACCACGTATTAGAATCCCATTAGGAAAGTGGAATTTGACCAACATCTGCGGCCTATCAACATAATACTTTCAACAACTATAAATTTTAGTTGTATTTCCATTATTCAGAAATCAAGTCCAAAAAGATTTCGAATTTTCTATTTTCCACATCGTGACTCGGTTCACGAGGATAAATGAATATCTAAGACCACAGAATTGAGTGGCAGAAAATGCTTTGCTCTTTTGTGGGACAGTTGATCAAAGCCGCTGGTACAAAAATGCCTACTGATATAACAGACTACTTTTGGTGTTCCAGTATAATGGATCCCGTTCAAAATTTTGTTCTTTCTTTTTTCTTGCTGCTGAGTCCAATTTTATTTTGAAAATTTTATTTCTATTTTTATATCTTTTCGCCATCATTTGCTGCCAGCTTCCGTCTATTCTCGCGCAGTAGCAATTTTAATTAGACAAATCTTCAAAGAGAAGACTTGTCTAATTAAGAAGTCATAAAATACGTTGTTTTTTTTTAAACATACACTTACGCTGCATAGCTGATTCGTTTGTACTTTATCGGTTGGCATCGGTGATTGCTTTAACAGTGAGAAATCAATCTTCGATTTAATTTCCTATTGTTTCAAGCAGTGAGATTTTCTGAGTTCGATTTTTTTTTCTTGCATATTTTCCTCAGGACATCTAATAAATTGACATGAAATTTATTTCTAAAAAGCTGTTTATCAATCGTGCAGTTTTGAGAGTGTTTGTGAGTTACCAAATTTTACGGATGGTTCCTTAAAATTGGTTTCAGTTTTTGGCATAAGGTAAAGTCCACCTCGGCAGAATTTGATATAGAAGACGGACGAAATCCCGTTAAGCATTTTGCCAAACGTGATAAAGATTCTGCCAGTGCACCATCTTAGGGGTTCTTCGATATTTATTTTAAATTTTGGCACAAGGCCAGCAATTTCGGGGAAGAGGGTGAGTCGATTATATCGACCCCAGTGTTCAACTGGTACTTATTTTATCGACCCCCCTAAAGCATGAAAGGTAAAGTTGACTTCGGCGTAATTTGAACTCAGAACGTAGAGGCGGAGGAAATTCTACTAAGCCTTATGCTAGGCGTGGTAACCATTCTCCCAGCTCACCGTCTGAGTGGGTGCTTTAATATCAGAATAGGGCAGCGTGTTGGCAGAATGGTTAGCAGGCCGGGCAAAATACGTAGCAGTATTTCGTCTGAGATCAGACTCCGGCGAGGTCGAGTTTGCCATCCATTAATTCGGGGTCGATAAAATAAGTACGAGTTGAGCACTGGGATAGAAATAATCGGATTAACTCCTCTCCCGATCTTTGAAACTAATATTACTATCAGAATAGATATGTTCCCCAACCTGACACACTGATTGTTGTCACTCAACCTGTTACAAATTGCAACGAAATCTTTTTCTGAAATTATCTTAAAGAAGGAAATTAAATTTTGGATATTCTGGTCCTTGAGGTAAGGAAAAAACGATTGGATTACACAAGGCCGGTGGTTACGAGTCTATAAAATTACGGCTGGTTTGGTGCTGGACCACTGCATGTCTGAACGTCGCGTATTATTTAATATATCATAAATCGGCTTAAAGGAAATATCGCCTATGAATATTAATTATTGGTTTGATATCAGTTTATCTTTCTTGTATGATTATGTATGAGCAACAAACTGTCAGAGTAACGTCCCTGATACCTCATCGGAATTTTGTTTTAAGACCGGAGGGAAAGTTTAGCTTTACTTAAGAATTCAGTCTGTGTTCTTGTTAGGTTTCAGGAGGTTGCTGATAAGGTCAACGGCTTACACTCGACACGTGGAAACTAATTACTAAGCTTCTTCTTACTGAACCTGCAAAACATTTTATAAATAGTTGGAAGCAGAAAAGAAACATGGTGATTTACGTATTCTGTAAGAAGTACATCTAGCTGATATAGTATGCTCAACGGGCACATCACAACATGAAACAGAGCGATGAAAATATTTGGTAGTGACTCTACGAATCGGAAGACATGAACTAAGGTCTTAAAATCTATATAGCTCAAATCGGGGGGGGGGGGGGGGGGCTGGCAGAATCGTTACTGCGCCGTAGAAATTGCTACGCGACATTTCGTCCGTTTTTATATTCTGAGTTCAAATTCTGCAGAGGTCAGTTTTACCATTCATCCTTTTGGGGACAATAAAAAAGTAACAGTTGAAAGCTTGGGTCGATGTAATCGACTTACATCTTTCCCTGAACTTGGTGTAGCCTAAGTCCGTGAGCTGGTTGGAATCGTTACCGCCCCGGACAAAAAGCTTCGTAATATTTCATCCGTCTTTACGTTCTGAGTTCAAATTCCACCAAAGTTGACTGCCTTTCATTCTTTCAAGGTCAATAAAATAAGTACCAGTTATGCACTGGGGTCGCTGTTATCGAGTTGCTCCTTCACCCGCACTAGCAGGCTTTGTGCCGAAAGTTAGAACCCACATATCTATGTGGCATACTTCTTTTTGCCATGTGTTCAAAGGCGGCCAGCAACTAACTTCATTACATCTTCAGGGAAAACGAATTGCGGTATTTGTTCAGGCATTTTACATTCTGAATTCAATTGGCGTCATGGTCAACTTTGTCTTTAGTCCTTTGAAGTCGTTAAAAGTACTTCAGTAGTTGATACTTTCGACTATCCGCCTCTTCTCAAAACTACTAGCCTCGGGCTTAAATTAGAAACCATGATATTATCAAATAAAATTACGTTTTTTTCTTTATTGCTAAAGACAACAGAAGGAAAAAGAAATGAAACTCAAGGACTGTATCAAACAGCAATATTCCCCTTTCCTTTAAGCAAAATATTCGTGTTTTCCAGGATGACAACATTTAATTGCTACTTGTATCCATCAGTGTGCGATTATTTAAAAGAAATCCCTCGATTGAAAACCCCAGCTTAAAGCATTTTGTATTACGCAATGGACCTGCATTAAGTAGCTGAAAAATCTTGTCATCCCTATGGTTGCAGGTTACTAAACAGAAAGCATGGCGAACACAGTATTTGCAATTTCTAATCGTTGTATGCATTATCACTTGGTTGATAATAGGAGCATAAAATACATACACACCTTGCGATTTATGAATAGTTCTACATGCTAACAACTAGACATCTACAATAACGATCCCTCTCGCTGGAAAAATGCCTGCTGCATCCATAACCACAACGTAGGTCTGGCTGTGTGGTAAGAAGCTTGCTTCATAACAGCATGGTTCCGGGTTCAGTTCCACTACGTTGCACTTTCAGCAAGTGACTTCTACTGTAGCCTTGGGCATACCAAGGTCTTGTGAGTGGATTTGATAGACGGAAACTCAAAAGAAGCCCGACTTATACATGCGCTTGTCTTTGTGTCTGTGATTGTCGCTCAACCACCACTTGTCAACCGGTGTTGATGTGTCTATGTCACCATAACATAGCGGTTCGTCACAAGACCCCGATAGAATAAGTACCAGGCTTTAAAAATATAATAGAGGGGCCGATTCGTTCGACTTAAATTCTTCAAGATGCTGCTCCAGTTGGCCGCTGTCTAATGACTGAAACAAGTAAAAGATATTTATGTATGTGTGTATGTACGTATGTATGTATGCATGTGTGTGCGTGCGCGTGTGAGCGTGCGTATATATGCATATATATATATGTGTGTGTGTGTGTGTGTGTGTGTGTGTGTATCGATTAATGGCATTTTGTACTATACATCCATGTTCTGCGTTCACTGTTCCTCAGAGGGCTGGTGGGGAAGAGTTCTAACGGACCACCTTAATAGGATTTTATTAGAAGCAAACATCATTAGACTTCCTGGATAGACTCCTAGAGGAGGCTGCAACCATGTTGTTCTTGCTCTACACCTCGTTTTCCTTCCGGTCGGCTCGGCTGAATTGAAGAGAGCGAATTTGGGTTCTTTGCCAACCTCTTCTTTTCTGAAGATCAAATCTTAGAGCTGGCGCATTAACGTGCCAGCACCTTTAATTCTCATTTAACCTCCTGTCAGCAACATTAACCTGTCTTTTTATATTCCTTGTGGAGGCTCTGATGGTATATTACGATGCGAAAATCTGCATAAATGCAAACGTTTCTCAACTGTTTCTACATTTATTTCGCAACGAAAGAATTCTGTTTTCAGTGCTACCCTACATTTCACTCAAATAATCCCCGAAAATCTATTCGCCTCAAAAAATCAATGAGGGGAAATTGTCATTTCCCCACATCGTGATCATTTAAATATGCGATCATTTAAATGTATATTTTGCCATCGGAAAAAATAATTTTAGTCGAATAGTTTACAGAACTCGCGAAGTTAAATAGTTTGGTGTGTGAAGATAATACTGGATTTCAAGTTTTTATTCTATTTAAAATCTGTCCGAGGAAATCTTCATATCAGTGATAAGAATTAACATTATATGAAAAGCTATATTTTTGCAGATCTAGAAACGTCAAGCAATATGTTGTTTGGAAAGGACATTCACTTTGAGGATTGCTTTGCTTGAATCTGACAGATAATTTCCAATTCGCTTACATTTTGTGTTTTTAAATAACAAAGCGGTAAAGCCGATTATAAAATAATACAAGATTCACGTTTTCATAATGTGTTTATACGGATACACGAGTTGTAAAACAGTAAGTTTAGTATTTGTGTAGTTTGAAAAAAAATTTCCTTCTCGTAGCGTTATCAAATCAGGCAAATTTCATTAATCTACTCTCTGGCTTTATGAGCAGAGAAACAGATATTGTATTCGGTAACAGCAGTTCTCACGGAAGTTTCGTTTTTCGTTATAAAGCTTGTCTTTTACTGCCAGAAAAATCTTACGCTTTCTAATCTAACGGTTAAATAAATCTTTACAAGTCCGTCTAGTAATTCCCTGTCCAACATAAATTATGTTCGTGCTAAAACATATAATACGAGACTGTAACGAGGCCATAAACTATGTATAGATGCCATAAAATTCTATCTAACGTACAAGCTGACCTTATATATTATGTAACTTTATGATATTGCTGTAAGATTTCTTTCAGCGAATATGTGACAGGTCTAGCAATTAAAAAGTTAAATTAATTTTTTCTTTAACATAATACGAAATGAAAGACGTTGATTTCAAGAGAATTGAAAAGTGTTTCCTTTGCTGCTGTTGTCACGAGTTGGACATAAAAGAAAATCTCTTCTCGCTGCACAAAAACAAATTGTAAACATTCGCATGAAACATTAATCTTGACTTAATTACATATACACATAGATACATATATATATATATATATATATATATATATATATACGTAAATGCATATACATACACACACACATATATATATGTCTTTATATGTATATACATATATATATGGTTACACTCATATATATACGTGTACATATATATATATATATATATATATATATATATATATGTATGTATATATATATATATATATATATATATATATATATATATATATATATATATATATACGTATATATATATATGTGTGTGTGTGTGTGTGTGTGTGTGTGTGTGTGTGTGTGTGTGTGTGTGTGTGTGTGTGTGTGTGTGTGTGTGTGTGTGTGTGTGATATGTGTGTGTGTTTGTGATTGCTGAAAAAGGGTAAGAAAACATAAAATTGTAATAGAATTTCACGATTAAGCTAAACATTAAGACGTTAGAATCATTGTTTCTTCTGACTTATTCATCAATTATTTAAAGTAGCCAATAAGTTTGTATGTATATAGCGATACCCGAAACAATAGACATATCATTGATTTTGTAATTTCAGTTTGCTAAATACATGTAGATACTATCTGATTCTGATATACACTTAGATTTTCTGATAAACCGAAGTAACATTATATATGTATATATATATTGCGTGTATTTATATAGCCAGGTTAATAAAATTTCAACGAGTACCTGATTAAACTTTATGTTTGGTAAATAGCACCAGATTAAGACCATTCAGAACAACAAACTAAAAGGCATCCTGTTCTGAATGGAGTAACATTCTTAAGTATATATTCGTTCTCGGCATTGGGCGTCAAGAAATATTCCTTGGTTCTTATAAGAAAAACTAATATAGTCAACATAGCCAAAAGAGACTTCACATATGTTTGTTTCAATATCAAATTCTGCTAAAATGTACTTTTGGACTGTCGTATTTTTGAACTGTTAAAAAAGAACCTTACGTCGGTAGCAATTTGGAATTGTGGAGCATAATATCGTTGTGCAAGTGAACTGTTTCTCTTCCTTTTAGACGTGATTGTAATATTTTCTGAGCTGCAATAAGAGGTGCGTCGTTCAACTGTATTGGTCTAGAAGCCCCTGAATTTCGTCCAACGTCTTAGGGTAATAATAATTTTAAAACAAAGGCGGCAGGCTGGCAGAATCGTTAAGCGCGCCGGGCCACTATCTTAACGGCATTTTGGCCGTCTTTATGTTTGGAGTTCAAATCATGCCGAGGTTGACTTTACATTGATCCTTGCGAAATCGATAAATTAAGTACCAGTAGAGCATTCGGGTCGATGTAATCGACTTACCCCTCCACTGAAATTGTCGACACCTCGTCTAAATTTGAAACCAACAATTAGAGAAAGGAACATGGCCAGTTCTTTTGGCGACATAAAAATATAAATAGTTATATTAAAATGTCATAAATTTTAACTTTATATGTAATGAATATATGTTTATCATTAATCTACAATCTTGCGCTAATTCTCTGATATATACATTGAATGAAGATGGGATACGATATAAGTGTGATTATCTGCAGAATTCTGATACCAGAGGGTGTTTAATGAGGAAATTTATACCTAATTTAAGAAATAAACGAAAACTCAGAAAGTACAGCAAGAAAAACATAGTTCCATTTCATACCAATAATTTCATATTCATTTTCGCGTTAAAATTGGCGTATCTATAGCAAGAATATCTAGCATTTATATTAAATATTATTATCGCAAAATTTCTATGTATCAGTACCTTCTCATAGATAATAACGTGAGAACACCATATAGTATTATATCTCACCCCATTAGGAATTGCAAAGATCACAAGTCATAAATATTAGATTTTAAAAATTACTACAGAAATACATATACACTATATCTTAAATTCTCTCTAAATTTTTTTTTCTGTTTGAAATTTTGTCGAACAAGCATTGCAGAACACATTTTACTTTCAACATAAACCTGTCGCCATCGTTAGAAATTTGCGTATACCAAATAATCTATTGTTTTAAATAAAACAATGCTCACACCCCCTCTCCATCTATCTATCCATCTGTGTATTTTTATCCCTCTCTTTCTCTCACCCTCTTCAGTTCAGAGGAGGAAGATAAAAAGGAGGAGAAGGAGTAAAGGGTGGAAGAGGAGAAAAAGTAGTAGTAGGAGGATAAGATTAAGCAATATTAACACTCTTTAGTAAATGAGGTCACCAAGTGTGAAAATATTCAGCAGAGAAGCCACAAAACTCAAGTGCTCCTATGTTAGTTGCAACATCTGAAACGATCTGTAATCTCAGTTACCTGCAAGCAAGAAGAAAGCATTACATTCATTAGCAACTCTACAGCGAGCAATCTAAATGAACTCCATAAATAATGAATGGCCCTGCTGCTTCATATATATATATATATATATATATATATATATATATATATATATATATATATATATATATATATATATATATATATATATATATATATATATATATATATACATATATATATATATATACATATATATATATATATATATATATATATATATATATATATATATATATATATATATATATATATATATATATATATATATATATATATATATATATATATATATGTATATATATATATAGATATATATATATATATATATATATATATATATATATATATATATATATATATATATATATATATATATATATATATATATATATATATATAAAACAATTGCAGTGTGGAAAGTGTTTATAAGCCATTTAAGAAACACAGAAAAAACGTTAGATTCACCTCAGCATTTAAATTTAACTTGCCAGAATATTTTCGTCGCTTTGAGACCGCGACCTGTTTACTGACAAAATTCCGTGCGATGCATTTAGTCAGTGAACAGGTCGCGGTCTCAAAGCGACGAAAATAATAATAATAATAATAATAATAATAATAATAATAATAATAATAATAATAATAATAATAATAATAATAATAATAATAATAATAATGATAAGGAAATCTAAAATTAGAAGAAATCCAAAAAGTAATGTTTGTAACAACTACTGATATCCTAAGAAAAATATAATCTCTATGTAATTCCAAAAGCGTTTTAATCTGACATTATCAAAAGTACTTTTAAATGTATATAATAGCAAAATACGTCTTACTGTCATCTTTAAATCATATTATCATCAAATTACTTTTAAAATCGACTTTTGATGTTCTTATGTCTTGAAAGACAATCTCTAGAACAATACTCTGTGAAAAACCAAAAATATGGTACCCTAATCATAATACCGACTTGAACTTCAAACTCGCTGTCTCTTGAGGTCTCTGGGTGAGACTTGGAGTCATCAGGTAGAAACACAAAGCAAAAGCCAAGCTCATAATAATAATAATAATAATAATAATAATAATAATAATAATAATAATAATAATAATAATAATAATAATAGTGATCTGCATTATTATCGACTTATCAATTTCCATCGACTTTGGAGCTGTCACCGAATTACCAATTCTCATTGAGTTACAGTTTTTATCGACTTACTAATTCCCATCGATTCAGCACATCTCATTGATTAATCACTTCTCGTGGACTTACCAGCTTTCGTTGAATGACACGATGGCATCAGATTTCGAATTTGTTCGCAAATGTTTACGTATTTTCTCAGCAGTATAATTCAACACCTGGCTTAAATTCTCCAAAATTAAAATCAAATAAAGATCCAAGTGCTGAAAACCACTGCATTTTTATCATATTATACTGTGACACTTCACCTTCATTTTATTTGATTTCAAACGAATATAGTTGTTACTAAGTTCATACAAGTCCGGACGTTGAAAGAAATGTATCGCTCGTTTACCGTATTCGATGGCATTAAAGACGCACAGAAACGTTGAGCTGGCAGAATCGTTAGCACGCCGTGCGAAATGCTTAGCGGTATTTCGTCTGCTGTTACGTTCTGAGTTCAAATTCCACCGAGGTCGACTATGCTTTTCATCCTTTCGGGGTCGATAAATTAAGCGCCAGTTACGCACTGGGGTCGATGTAATCGACTTAATCCCTTTGTCTGTTCTTGTTTGTCCCTTCTATATTTAGCCCCTTGTGGGCAATAATGAAATAAGAATCGTTAGCACGCCGATCGAGACACTTAGCGATATTTCGTCTGTCTTCGAATACAGTTGAGGTCAACTCTGCATTTCATGCTTTTTCAGTTGATAAAATGAGCACCAGTTGAGCAATGGGGTTGATGCTGGGTGAAAGTATAAACACTGCACGCATCTGGCAAGCCATGCGTGCCAGTGCAGCAAATTAGTCTCACCAAACCAATATGGTCTCAGTGGAGAACATGATGTGACCTTCGGCCTGCAGTGGATTGAACACAGGCAATTCAAATCCAAATCCAAAGACGTGCAGGTATAATAGAGACACACCAATTTCAGCATCGCATATACAGGTGGGCCAAAATTCACACACAAAATATGGTCAATACGCTCCGGAATTTTCAAAAAGGTACTTCAATTTTTCTAAAATTGAATAAAATAAACAGGAATACAAAAGAATTCCTTCTTATGATGAACAAAATCAATAATGATTATTCCTAATATTTGGTACAAGAGAAGATTGGGGATGAGTCGGTTACATCAAACCCCAGTGTTCAACTGGTATTTGTTTTATAGACTTCGAAAGGATGAAAGTCAAAGTTGGCCTCGGCGGAATTTGAACTCAGAACTCTGTGTCACTTAGGGTTAGCGATAAACATCAGAATAAACCAGTTGCCAACTATGGGAACGTTACGTCTTATACCAGAAACAGCTGTAAGCTAATGCAACTGATTAACTAATCTCTTTTTCACTTTTCTTTTATACACACACACACACATACATACACACACACAAACACCACACTGTCAAATGGCTGAAGCAAATGAGAGTATCCCAGTAAGTGTTAGACATCTCTCGACGCTTCAGTCTCTCGGAATATTTATTATATGTATGTGTATGTGCGTGCGTGCACGCGTATGTATTTGTGTGTGCATGTGTGTGTCTGCCTGTGCGTGCGTTTGTATATCTCAAGAGTACATATGAAGATTAGTCATTACTTATAAGAAAGCGGAATGGTCGCGGATAAGCTAACGGTGGCAAAATAAATTACATTCAAGTTGAAACCGGCAGCACCATGACAATTCTGTGACTGCGTCTTCTAATGCACGCGGATGTAATTTACTTGCTGATAGGGGAAAAAAATATTCTATAACTGCATTGCGGACAGTTTAATGAGTCAGACACATATAAAATGTCTACTGAAATTTTTGTCGAAAGAATCGATTTGGTTCAGAAAAGTAAAAGAACAACACTAATTCTATTGAGAACTTTTCTATAATGATGCCGAACACCTGCTCCAACCATTTTAAAATTTCAAACAGTCTCATCTTTAATAAGACTTA
>NC_142940.1:11458862-11478862 GCF_046866305.1 Octopus bimaculoides | reverse complement strand
TATGCAGCGTAACCCTCTCTCTATCTCTCTCTCTCTCTCTCTCTCTCTCTCTCTCTCTCTCTCTCTCTCTCTCTCTCTCTCTCTCGATATATATGTATATATATATATATATATATATATATACTCATTTATAAAAAAAAAACAGGCAAAAAGAAAAAATAAATGTGTGAACGTGGCACGAACAATGTATTAATAAGACGCTCAGAGAAATAAAAGAGTAGTATATTTACGTTTCAAGAATAGCTCATCTTAGGAAACAGACAAAATAGGAAAGTCCAAGACGAAGGAGCAATGAAAATCGCCAACATCACGTGCAGTTACATCTTTGAAATGACCGAAGAGAAAAGGAATGAAGAGAAACTGCTTTTGGGGAACAGGAGACTGTGAAAATGGTCAGTATGTGTGTATGTTCTTGTGTGTGCGGTAGTGAGTGGGTGTGTGTTTGGTAGCATATGTGTGGCAGTAACTGCGTGTGTGTGCGTGTGTGTGTGCGCTGTCGTGTGTGTGCGTTATTGTGTGTGTACGTGGTAGCGTGTGCGCTTGTAGTGGTAGCTGTGTGTGTGTGCGGTATTCACTGTGTATGTGTGCTTCTGTTTGTGTGCGTAGTCTGTATGTATATATTTGTTTTATGAAATACTTGACGTGAAGGAGATGAGATACTGGTCGTTCTTTTCCGCTAAATAAAGATGTCTCGTCGTTATACTTGATTCTGCGTTACTCGTTTCTTATGACACATATGGTTTATTACAGATCAAACATGACCGTTTTCAATTTTCAGAGAATTTCTTTTCCTTTATATTATGTAGCTTCGATAATTCTTGATGCAATTTTTCTTTACTAGCGCTAGAAATAAAATAAAATAAAATCTACACAAAGTCGTAATTTGCCTCCATTTTATTCATGGAAAAAAACAGAATTTAGTAAAATAAAGAAAAAAAAACTGACAAAGAAGATTCTCTATCAGATATTGCCGATCGCTGTACTAAATCTCTCTCGTATTTATTTCCTTCTGTTACTTAAACGTCGGACATTGTGAAATCGTAATGTCTTTATCGTGTTGAAACATTAAAAATAAAATCCATTTTACGTTATGAAACCTTTCTATATTGAAAGCATGGATTGAAAAGGAATTAAGAGATATCATGACCCAATGCATTGACCCAGACATCGGCGACGTGACGGAGCTACTAATAACTATTTATTTCCATACACCTAGGAATCTGAATTCCAAACTAACAGCTCTGGAATTTTTCAGCTATTCCTTCTGACGTCATTCATCATTATACCAGTCATTTACTAAGAATCGGTTCATTCCAATATTTTACCACGCCGGATTCTTGCTAATTGGTAGGGTGCGGCTGGAATTAGTATTGGTAAGACAACAATCATAGAAAATTAAGTATTAGATCATACAAAATGAAATGGATATAAAAAAAAACAATTGAAACAACGCACTATATAATACATGTGTATATGTGTGTCTGTGGGTATGGATGTTTATATATATATATATATATATATATATATATATATATATATATATATATATACACATACATACATACATACATATATATATATATATATATATATATATATATATATATATATATATATATATATATATATATATATATATATATTCAAAGAAAGAGTGAGAGAGGGATTGATATATACATACATATATACATATATACACATATATATATATACATATATACAAGCATACATACATACATACAAACATATATCAATAAACACAGATAAAAATATATTCAAATGCACAGAAACACACAGAAATAAATACACGTTTGCATACATATGTATATACATAGATATCAATGTGAGTTTATAAAACGTATGTACAAAGCAAAAACAAGAAAAATACACAAATCTCATCTTAATACGTAATCTCGCCGGAATACGTTTGAAAAAATGAAGGATTTGCAAAGGACGTGAAGAATACGAGACATTCCCCCATTTATACAACCCACAGAAGATCGACTGCAAAAGCAAAGAAGAAGAACTATTTTACTTTATTCATTTCTTGGTGCGCTCATTTATATGTATGTATGCATCTTTCTAACTCTGTCTGTCTGTATATATATATATATATATATATATATATATATATACAGGGTTAGGGTTATATATATATATGTACAAAAACACACCCAAATACGTAGTATATACATGTGTGTTTGTGTGGGGGTGCAAATTGTTTATATTTTTATATTTTTTGATGAATTATTTCTTTTCTTTCATTTATTATCGTACCCATTGCTGATTGCATGGTTTATTTGTATAGATTGTTTGGTTAGAATTTAAATGTGAATAAAGGTATTTTACGCTGGCAATATCAAGATTACAAGACAATGAAGTTCAATTAAAAGAAAATGATACTTTCGAGGCAGACCAAACAAATATTTCTATATACGGCCATTTTGAAGACTATGCTGAAAGACAAGTTAACGAGATATATAAATGTTGTGAGCGCGTGCGTATATGTTTATGTATATACACATATGTGCCATATATATGTATATATATATATGTATATATATATACGTATATATATATATATATATATTTATATGTGTGTGTGTATGTATGTATGTAGGCACAAGCCTGGCTATGTGGTAAGAACCAGGATTCGGATTCAGTTCTTGGATAAGTGTCTTCGATTATAGTCTTGAGCTGATCAAAGCCTTGTGAGCGGATTTGTTAGGCAGAAACTGAAAGAAACTCGTCGTATACACAGACACACACACACACACACACATATATATATATATGTATATATATAGATATATATAAATATATATATATATATATATATATATATATATACATATATATATATATATATATATATATATACATACATATGTGGCCGACATGTGACGTTGGAACACGATTGTATTTTCGCAAACGAAATGCCTTCGTGGAAGCTAAGCTCGAAACGTCACCACCGAAAACACAAAATATCAGAAACGTTAGATTTAGCCAGATTATATATACATACACGGCAGTAAAAGTCACTCGCAAAAATTCCGGTGAAACATCATAGAATTCAAATTTTCCAAAATGGTGTATTTTATTCGGTTTGTTTACATATCATATTAAGTTATGTAGCAGGAAACAAACGTGATTTGCTATGTTCTCTCTTGAAGATTTTTTGCTTCAAAATGTCTTTTCGTTATATTTTGAGAAATAATTATATTACTTGCTCTAAGTATAGCTAGAAATGTAGTTATAAGGAATTGAGTTTTTTGTTGCTTTGGAAATATATTTTTGTTTGTGTTTCGTAATTTTGTTTACGTGTTAATATTGTGTTTTGGTTTTTTTTTTTTTTTCGTTTTAAATACTTAGAAGTGAATGTGTGAAATATGTGTGACACAGAAGATAGGAAAGAAAAAGACAACGACACAGAAGAGAGAAGAGAATGAAGAAAAAATAAAACTGCGACAAAGTTAAAGAAGGAAAAAGAAGAAGAGAAAGGCTGGCGAACAGGAAATGGAAAGGAATTGTAAGAGGAACGGGAAGAAGTGGAAGGAGAGGGAGGAGAGGGAGGAGAGGAAGAAGAAGAAGAAGAAGAAGAAGAAGAAGAAGAAGAAGAAGAAGAAGAAGAAGAAGAAGAAGAAGAAGAAGAAGAAGAAGAAGAAGAAGAAGAAGAAGAAGAAGAAGAAGAAGATGAAGAAGAAGAAGAAGAAGAAGAAGAAAAAGAAGAAGAAGAAGAAGGGGGGACAGAAATGGAACGAATAATCGAACAACGGAAAGAAAATACACAGAGACGGAGAGAGAAAGAGAGAGAGAAATAGAGAGAGAAAGAGAGAGAGAAAGAGAGAGGGAGAGAGACAGACAGACAGACAGACAGAAAGAAAGAAAGAAAGAAAGAAAGAAAGAAAGAAAGAAAGAAAGATATATAGAAAGAAAGATATATAGAAAGAAAGAAAGAAGGAAAGAAAGAAAGAAAGGAAAGTGGGAACAAAAGGAAAAAAACTGAACTGGAAAAATTAGAAAGGAAACTTTAAATACCATAAAAGGAGTTCTAAGGGGAGGGTTAGGTGGAGATTGAGAGACGGGTGATGAGAAATAATGTGAGAGAGGAAAGGAAAGAGGGGTTGAGAAGAGGAAGTAGAGAGAATGAAAGAGAGGGAGGTGAATAAAGAAAAATAAATGATAGGAAAACTGCTAGATCGGGTACATTTTTGAGGACAGATATGTCAGAGGAATCCAGCTGTACCCCTTTGCCATAGAATCGATGTGAGGAGATAAAATGGCTTCTTGAAAATATTTCTAGAAACATCTTAACACTTTCAGTAAAACGCGTTACAGGTTCTCTTTGTTATTGCTGCTGCATCTGTTGCTGCTGCATCTGTTGCTGCTGCTGCTGCTGCTGCTGCTGCTGCTGCTGCCGCTGCTTCTGTTGCTGTTGTTTTGATGTTCTTATTTTTATGAAAGTGAGTGGTATATTCTCGTTGCGGCAACCTGAGCTCAAAGACTTTCCAGCCATGAACATTCCGATGATTCCCTCTGGCACACACATCGTATTTATGACTAAATTATCCAACATGGCCGACCTATTTTTCAAAGGGGAGATTTTAGGGGTATATTTGGTTGCTATCTCTAGCATACCATACGGAGAGACCACAGATAACCACACCCTTACTGGTTCGTGATAGTTTTGTTGTTACAATAAAATATTCTGCTGTTTTGCTGTTGTTGTTGTTGTTGTTGATGTTTTCGTGGTTCTTGTTATTGTTGAAATACGTAGTAGATCCTCATTGGAACAAACCTAAGTTCAATGGACTTTCCGAAAGTGACCATCTCGTCGTTTCATCAGGTATATTCTATTTGGAGCGAAGTCACACAACATGGTCGTCCTTATTTAAAAAAGAAAACAGTATATTTAGCTGTTATTTCTAGCATACAGAGACAAAGCGAGACCGTTACTGATTCCTTTTGGGTGTTGTTGCAGCTTTTGTTGCTGTTGTTGTTTAGGAATAGATCACCACGGGTCACGCGAAACTACAGTCAAAGTCTGTCCAACCATGACCATCACGATTTTTTTATTGAGACCTACATAATTTTACCCTAGATATTCTATTCTGCGGCCACTACCACCATCACCACCTCCGCCACCACCACCTTCACCATCGTCATCATCATCATCCTCATCATTATCATCATCACCAACACCAACTACCATCGCTTTCGCTTTCTTTTTGACGACCTCCAAATAGGCAGAGCGTCAAGAAATACCTTGTATATTTACTTAAGGCCCTATACGTTCTGCGTTCAAATCCCGCTGCGGCTAACTTTATATTTTATTCATCCAAGGTCAATCTAATGAAGTGACAGTCAAAGTAGTATTGGATCGATTTAATTAGCCATCACTCATTGGAATGTTGTGAACTTGTAACCGTTGTTAACTATCAATATATTATTACATACCATCATAATTATTCCTTATTTATGACTGTCAACAACATCATCATCATCTTCGCTCTCACCATTACTTTCCTCATCAGATTCCATCACCGCATCATTATCGAAGCAGTCATCATTGTCATCAGAATTGACGTTTCTTTCATCATCACAGTCATTATTGTCATCAACATCATCATTCATCATCATCATCATCACCATCACCATCACCATCACCTTCTTCTTCTTCTTCTTCTTCTTTAAATTTCTTTTCCTTTCCCTGTCTCCTTCTCTTTCTTCTCCTTCTTCTTTTCTTCTTCTTCTTCTTCTTCTTCTTCTTCTTCTTCGTCTTCTTTTTTTTCTTCTTCTTCTTCTTCTTCTACTTCTTCTTCTTCTTCTTCTTCTCTTTCGTCTTCTACTTCTTCACCGCATAATTTTCGATATATCTTTGTTCCGCCATTAACGTTGTTTTTATCATCATTATCATCATCATCATCATCATCATCATCATCATCATCATCATCATCATCATCGTCATCATCATCATCATCATCGTCATCATCATCATCACCATCATCATCGTCATGAAGAATCAGCTGGATAGAATACACACACAACGTTCTTTTCGAAGTAGACACATTTCTCCTATACTACATTTTTACTCTCTCTCTCTCTCTCTCTCTCTCTCTCTCTCAAACACACACACCCACACACAAAAACGGACACCTACACACACACACGCACACACGGCCTCCCCTCAACAAAAACACACATAAACCTCTCTGTGTGTGTACGAAACCATTTTCCTTACATAGAAACATTCTCCGCATTTTTTTTCTGATGCTGTATAATCAACTCTACTCACTCTTCACACACACACACACACACACCATCGACCGACATTATCGTGCTAAATTATTTAATTATTCATTTTTACTTTCGTTCCCTATCAAATCTCTAATTGTTTCAAACAACCAAGGTTATGGCCTTATTTACAATAACTATACGACATTACGTTAAATGTGTTACAATATTTCAGTTTTCTTTACATTTAGTGATAATCGAATTTACGTAATGTGATATTAGTTTTCAATATTTTTGTTTGCGATAAGGGCGCAGGATTGCAAGATCGATAAATCGTTAGAGAAATATGTCCTGTGGTGTATATGCTCAGATTTATTTTTTCCGTTCTGAGTTCGAATACTACCAAGGATGACTTTGCTTCTTTTCCATTCCAGGGTTCAGAAAATAGGTGCTAATTGAGCACTGGGGTTAATGCAGTATACCGGATCCTCTTGGCCACAAATTTCAGGCCCTCTGCACATTGCTGAAAGAAATATGGATCGCAAATTTTGATAGATGGCCAGAAGGTTTGAGCGGGGGACAAGTCGATTACATCGACCCCAATGTTCAAGTGGTGCTTATTTTATCGACTTCGAAAGAACCAAACGCAGGTCGACGCTGGTGGAATTTGAACTCAGAAACTAAACACGGATGAAATGCTACTAAGCATTTCCCCCTGTGAGCTAAATATTCTGCCAGCTCGCCGCCTGAGGTAGAAAGGAATATTATTGCTCTCGATGAGGGTGGTCGATTGCAAGGTCGGTAAGTCGTTACTATAGGCACAAAGCCTGAATTTGGTGGCAGGGAATAATCGATTACATCGACCCTAGTTCGCTACTGGTACTTAATTTATCGACCCCGAACGAATGAAAGGTAATGTCGACCTCGACGGAATTTGAACTCACAACGTTGCGACAGGCGAAATACCGCTAAGCATTTCGTCCAGAGTGCTAACCATTCTGCCAGGTCGCCGTCTTCGGTAGGTCGTTAATCAAAATACCCTTAAGCCTGTTTTGACATTTTACGTTCTGAGTTCAAATCCTGTCGATGTTACTTTTATCTTCCATACAAATTAGGCAGGTAAAATAAAGTACCATTCAAGAATTGGGTGTTTTAAATGAGTCTTGCTCTTCCTATTCCCAAACTACGAACAAATAATTTCTTCAAAATTTGGCACAAGGACAGTAAGACCGGTGGTAGTGGGGAATAAGTCAGTTCATGGACATCATTACTCAACTGGTACTTATTCTATTGGCCCCGGGGTTGTTTAACCGAAATGATATAACACCGGACAGACATCCTTGCAGTCTTTGCTTATAGCCGTGTTCCGTTCTGATTTCAAATTTCTATGAGAATTATGTATATAAATCAAGGGTTTTAGAAGCTCATTTGAAAGTCTGAATGTTACTAAATTGGTTCTCCATTTTGCCGGTTTCCCTTTAGAATATTTCTCTGAACATTTAAACGATTTACCTCTCTACATAACAAAGTTTCAAATATCACTGGAATCTTTATAAGTAATATATTTTAACATAAGTAGGTTATTGATGAGTAGTGAGAGAAAAGACATTCACCAGTGGGTTTTCGGGGAAATATAGATTTAATGTAGATAGGTGCATAAAATTCACGGCCTGGTGCCCTTTGACCTCATGTTTCACGAATTTTTTCGATGCAGTACATGATTCTTTGCACCGAAGAAATATATGTTACTAATTTTGTTGTTTTTTGTCTTTTGGGTGTCATCTATTTTTACATATGTTATTCAATACCGAATGTTATTTATTAGAATATATATATATTCTTGGAATAGCAGCCATTCTATAAATAGATGACTTAACTATTTCTTTTGGTTAGTGGTGACAATATTCTCCTTAGGATATAGAACATATGTTAAATCCTGTGTGATAAATCATGTCATAAACGGTTGTTATTTTCCTCTCTGCATGTTTCTGAATTCATTTCAATTTCCAATTTATTATACTGAAAATGTGTTTAATTATTCAGATAACAAGTCTGTTCATACGAACTAATATTTGTTTGTCTTGGATATTTTTATTTTCGTAATTACAATCAAATTCCACTAAACGCAACGGTTAAAAATATTTTCCTCCATTGCATAACCTCCGCTATAACCTGCTTTGAATATTCAAAAGTAGTTGTACGCATTTATATTATTTCTTTGAATTATAGACCGTGACATATTTTGGAGAAACTTGATTTCTATAGCCTGCATGTTTTAAGGGTCGCTTACGCACATATTACACACTCCAAAATCGATCTAGACACATTTCTCTAGAAATTCTAGTGTTTTATACTATAATCTTACTGCAGCTGTTGGTATTTTCAGAAGAAAACACTATACGGCTCTCAATAAATAATATACGAGATCTGAACGCATAGAGCAAAAAGGCTTTAAGAGGACAGAAATATTCATATGTCTATATACAGGTATATTTGTGTGTGTGGTTATTTTAGCAGTACGTTTCTATGCATTTATACGAATGTATGAGTGGTAACGAGGGAAACGGCTTAGGACCACAGTCACGTATCCTTTTATCAGGGGTTATATTTGAAGGAAATTCAGCTTTGTGAACTGTTAGGTTCATCAGATGAGTATATAAAAGATATAGAAATAAAACTAACAGGGATTGTTCTCGTCTTCGATAATGCCCTTTCTTATCAAAGTCATTTACGTTTTTATCGCCTTTACCTGTTTGTTTGGTTTTCATACACAAACACACACACACATACACATACATACATACATATATATATATATATATATATATATATATATATATATATATATATATATATATATATATATATATATATATATATATACATATATATATATATATATGTATATATATATATATATATATATATATATATATATATATATATATATATATATATATATATATATATATATATATATATATATATATATATATGTATGTATGTATGTCTGTATTGGCAATATAATCGCGTGACCAGATTTCATGTCGTGTGGTATGGAGTATAATTTCTTAATATGAGCGACGCATTATTATTATAGAATGTTTACAATATCCAGCGATGTGGGACGATATCAAAAGCTTTTTATAATCTATCCACGCTATGTCCGCATTTTTTTTGTTTTAATATGTCCCTACTGTCCTCAATTATTATTATTATTGTAGTAGTAGTAGTAGTAGTAGTAGTAGTAGTAGTAGTAGTAGTAGTAGTAGTAGTAGTATTTACAATAGGCTTTCGTTAAGTTACCCGAATTTTATTGCATACACATAACACAGAAGGACACGCACTCACACTCACATACATATACGTCACTACATACGCCTATCTGTGTATACGTATATGTATATCTCTCTCTCTCTCTCTCTCTTTATATATATATATATATATATATATATATATATACAAACATACACACACATATATATATATAGAGAGAGAGAGGAATAAAGAAACGCATATATATACATACGTAAAGAAAGATATAGTCACATAATAAAACATTGATTTAATATGAACATATAATAAACAACACATAAATGACCCCAAATTATTCGTGAAGAAAGATCCAAGGAGATATATTATCACCCTTTGTTGTATATTGCTATCCTTATTGTCGAAAGATTGCATTCTTTCAATTTTAACTTCATGTTAGAGGAGCGAATCTTACAAGTGTTTTTCTTCCTACTTTCGGCAAAACATCGATGCTGATGTTAACAGCTGACATCATTTTTTTTATTGAATTTAAAAAAAGAATTATTGCTTTTATTTCTTTATGCCAGGTGATTACCCTCTGCTGGCTGGCTCTTGTCTTCATTGTAGTTTGTAGTATATTCTTTTTATTAACTTTTATCGTTTACTTGTTCCATTCATTGCTCTGCGGCCATGAAAGGGTTTTAGGCGAATGCATCAATCGCAGTATTATATATTTCAAGTCTGATGTTTATTCAGTCCGTCTTTTGTCGAAGTGCTAGTTTACCAACAAACCAACTCCGGTTGGTCAAGCGGTGATGGTGAAGGACGAGCACAAACACATTGACAAGCACACACCATACACACACGTAGGCTTCTTTTACTTTCCGTCTACTAAATCCACGTGCAAGACTTTGGTCGGCTCAAGGCTATAGAAAAATGCGCTAACCCAAAGTGCAGACTGAACTCGATACCCTGTGCTTACAAAACAACCTTCTTACCACCCAGCCAAGCCTACCGCTATATATATTGGTTAAATTTATGAACTTTTTATCGAGTTGAAATTCTTTACATTCTGACTCCGAATTCCGCCGAGGTTGACTTTGCCTTTCAGTCTTTCGGGTTCAATGAAATAATTAGCAGTTGAACGCTGGGACTGACGTAATCGACTTTCCCCCTCCGCCAATACTTCAGGTCTTGTGCGTATATTATAAAAGATTATTATTATTATTATTATTATTATTATTGTTGTTGTTGTTATTATTATTATTACCAAATTTCATTACAATTATTATTATTATTGAGTGAGTGAGCAGGGCATGCCATCAAAATGACACTGGGGTAAAATATACGAAGCCCAGTATACCCATCATGACTACCCGTCTGATAAGGGTACACCAGGCACATGCATCGCAACCATATGTGCAAGACATAGTGGTCTCATACCAAGATAAACAGCGAATGACCTTGCAGTCGTGGCTTCAGGTTGAGTAGCCCATGCCGCTCAAAAGGTCCTTCAATAAAGGTTGTTTGAGGATGTCGAACGAAATACCCATGTTTCCAAATGTGAATTATCCAAACCTCAAAGAATTGCTCTCAACACATGGCTATGATTCTCTCCCACTACTTCTGCTCGTGATCAGAGATGCACATATCGTCAGCCACTAAAGGACATGCTCAACTGGTTAAGATCAATGTCATTTTTGTTGTTGTTGGTGGTTTTCTTGTTGTTGTTGTTCGTAATACTGAAGTGATTCTTTTGTGATTATTATGTTTGCTGTTTATGTCTGGTTTTTGTATTTATTATTGCATCAATCTCAATACCAAGCTTCACGAACTTACAAATGGAGTCTTTATTCATTTAGAAATCAACGATTTAAAACACGGGAAAAAAAATAGTGAGACTAAGAAACAGCAAACAAAATGAAGAATTTTCAAAAACTGTTTCTTTTAATAACATGCTGTTTGAATGTAAGTACTTTGAAACATTCATAATAACATTAATGTTTTATTTGTAAATGTTGGACAAGACAACAAATTATAAGAGTCGTACATAACAGAGTCTATCACTCTTGTAAATTAATATTTATTGTTTTATCTACAACTGGATTTTATAAACTCACATACATAGAAATATTTGAATCGATTTGTTTGTGCCAGATTAACTGGCAATACTATCTCAAGGTGGTTTATCCTATTCGTTTCTGTGATCAGAGGGAAACTAAGAAAATATACGATGATTTGACACAAGATAAGGCAGAAAAGATACATCAGTTCCCTATTTTGGTCCGGTCTTTCAGGTAACGCTTCCTGTCAGCAGATTCCTATTTAAAACTCCAAGTTCAAACCCCCCTTCAGGTCTATCCTAAATCATACCTCAAAGATATAAAGATGAGATATTTTTGCCTTCAGTTTCAGTGGAATTCCATCCAACAACCCTAGCTTTTTGAAATAATTTCTCAATACCAAAACCGTACCGGGATGATGACCGAGAATGCGATTGAAGGATTGAGAGCATGTTTCAACCTGATTCCTCTGGAAGGTTATTTAGCCAAATAACCGTGTACATGCTACTAAACATTGAAGTAACCTATCTTTTGTTGTTGGAACGGAAACCACTACATTAATGATGGTGGATACTATCAAAAGCTTAGAAGTGATAGGAATGGATCAGATCAAGGTTAACTGCCTGCCTAAATTCTCGAACGAACCTGAGTTCGAGGTTCGTTAGATATGTCGAATCTGTGAGATCTTAATAAGAGTACCGAAGATAAGCACCCATATCTTTAATCATCCTGGTCAATATGTTAAACTCTGCGTGCCACATAGTTATAGGGCTATCCTCACCGAGACCGATCTGTTTAATTCCCAGTAAGCGCTCTCTCTCTCTCTCTCACACTCTCTTTCTGTCTCTCTATCTCTCTCTCTCTCCGCAGCCTTACTAGTTTCAACGTGCAGATCGCTTTGCCTATCTGCTGACATAAAACTACATCTAGAGATGTGTGCCGAACTTTAATCGTCACAGACCAAGTTTATCACCGTTCTTTTTCATACGTCCACATAGAGATCGAGGAGTACAGCTCTATTGTTGCTGGGAGTTGCTGTATTTTAATCAACTCTTGAGAGAGAAACCGCAAAGGTGACCCCGACGGGATTTGAACCTAGAACATAAAAGACCTGAGAGGTATGCACCCCGCAAGGCGTTATGTCCAACAACGAAATGATTCTACAAATTTTCCACCCAAACAGTCAGTTATTAAGCAATTCTGATTTAGGCAGAATACTAACAATTTCGAGCAGAAGCGTTTAGTCGGTTGTATCGACTCCGGTAAAGGAAATGTACGTTGTTTTATCAAAGTTAGAATGACGAAGGTAAAAGTGGGCCTCGGCAGTATTTGAACTCCGAATCTAAAGAGCCGGATCAAATACTGGTTTTAAATTTTGCCACAATGCCAGCAATTTCGCAGGAGGGGATAAGTCGATAGCCCCAACCCCACTGTCATCTGGAATTTGTTTTAGCGACCCGGAAAGGATGAAAGACAAATTCGTTCCCGGCAGAATTTGAACTCTCTACGTGAAGACGGATGAAATGTTGCTATGAATTTTAACAGGCGTGCTAAATATTCTGATAAGTCACCGGAACAAATATTGGAAACCATTTTGCATAACGTCATAATATGTCTGCGAGCTCGTCTCTGTGAATCTGCACGTTAGACAGGCACAAAGCGAGAAATATGGAGAGAGGTGATTAGTTGAGTCATGTCGACCCTAATACTTCATCATCATCATCAACGCCTGGACATTAATCTTTCAAGTTTGAGGACACATG
The DNA here is from genome assembly GCF_046866305.1 of Octopus bimaculoides. Lineage (NCBI taxonomy): Eukaryota > Metazoa > Mollusca > Cephalopoda > Octopoda > Octopodidae > Octopus > Octopus bimaculoides. The sequence continues at coordinate 11,465,550 of NC_142940.1, read as the reverse complement.
GGGTAGATTATGCAGTTTACATGCCGTATAAGCCACCGTTTCCCCCCTTGAGCTGGACTCAAGTCCACCACATTTTCTCCCTGAACTGGACTCAAGTCCATCACTGGGTTGTGCATTTATGGCTGAGAGGAAAAGGGCTACGGAAAAAAAACTAAGTATTTTGATCAAAACCACAACACACCCACCCCGAACCAAGAATCGAAACTATCATCAAGCGATTGTTAGAACGCACTGTCACTGATAATTCAATAGCATTTTATTTCATCAACACCAAAAGAATGACGGGCAAAGTTCACCTGAATGTTAAAGAGCCGCAAGAAATAACGCACAAGTATTTTGTCGAACGATGTATCAAGTGTTTGGAACAGGTGTTGTGGTATCGTAGTTGTTACAGCCATTTATATACGTTAATATCAACGTGTGTTATATTGCCGTTCCTGTTTTTGTTGTTGTGTATGCGGTTTATCGCTGTAAAATAGGAGCGATGGTCTCATTTTCTTTTTATATTTGATGCTGTTGTTATTGCTGGCGCTGTTGGTGTTACTGTTGTTGTTGTTGTTGTTGTTGTTATTTCATTATGGTTTCTTGACAGCATTGGATATAATAATTTCTACAACTAGAATGACTCGTTCTATTCAGTTGGAAGAACATATAACATGTTTTAAAATTGTATGTAGCAATTTTTGAGGAATTAAATAATCTTGACACCATGTATTCATCTCGCCAGTTTACAGATTCCTGATAATTAGTTTCACTTTCGTTCTTTCAACCATATGACTGCTGTTTACATATTTTCTTCTTTCTTTTCTTCTTCTTCATCTTTTTCTCTTCTATAAATTATATTTCTTTTGGCGTGATATTATTTTCATATATTCTGTTGTATGCTTTCGTATTTTCCTCTTATTCTACATTTATTTTTATTCTTCACTCGCTTTCTCTCTTTTTTCCTTGCCTCTCTCACTTTTCGCATACACACTCACTCACTTTTTCTTTCTTTCTCTCTATCTCCCTATCTCTCATTCTTCCTCTGGTATTACTGTTATTTCTTTCAACACCAATGAACGGATTAGTGTGACAACTTTCTTGTTGACAAGATACTTGATTGAAAGAGAGTAAAAGAGAGACGGAGCAAAGTGAAGTATGAAATCGTAAGACATACAAAGGCAGAGAGAGAGAGAGAGGGGGAGGGATTTCTGTTCAAGAGAAAGCAAAGGTGGGGGGGGATTGCTTGAGAGAAAAGAAAGATGACTGATACATGTCTTTTTGTTAGTTTTTTTTTAATTCATTTAATTTTATATTTTCACTTGGAAATTATTAGTTTAACCACATCCTTGCAACACGATATGGATAATTCGACATAGTTCTATTCTGATCAGTATTATTGGTGAAGCATCGCATTTAATGTTAGCTGTCACCAACGGTTCGTCCCACACACTCAGAAATATGGAATAACAGTACTATTTACATAGACGGATAATTACTTCATCAAAATTCATACATCAATAAAGAAAACAATAAAATGTCTGTGACCAAAATAAGTCTGGTCGAAATAAATTATTTTCATCATCATCATCATCATCATCATCATCATCATCATCATCATCATCACCTCCACCATGATCCTAAACATCATCATTATTATTCCCCATCCCAATCTCCTCCTCCTCCTCATCATCATCATTATTATTATTATTATTATTATTATTATTATTATTATTATTATTATTATTATTATTATTATTATTATTATTATTATTATCATTTAGGCGGTGAGCTGGCAGAATCGTTAGCACGCCGGACAAAATGCTGAGCGGTATTTCGTCCGTCTTTACATTCTGAGTTTTTTACGCCGAGGTCGACTTTGCCTTTCATTCTTTCAGGGGTCGATAAAATAAATATCAGTACAGCACTGATTTAATAGATTTTGTGACGGTAAAGGGCAGAAAATGAAAATGCGTCACATTTGTGGCGCGAACAGTTATCTAAGATTTTTCTAACCACAACTAAAAGCAAATACAAATTAATTCTCCCATCGCTGCCTACGCGAAAACCTGGTAAAATAAGAAGAACGACAGTGACAATAACGTCCAACTACAACTGCAACTGTAAACTCCATAGAACAGCTGCAAAACCAGTAACAAAAGTAGCAGCAATACAAGGAACAGCACCAGCCAGAGCAGCAGAAACCCAATGACAACACCACCAGCAACATCAATAACAAAAGCAGCAACAGCAACAACAACAGGAAGAACAGAAATAGGAGCAACCTCAGTAATAGAATCCTCTAACCACAACTCAACTTCTCCTTGACATCTTTCCCATATGGCCTGCAATGAAAATGATATAAATACGAAAACTGTAAACAATTTAATCTGTCCACGTCAGAGTGAAGAGAAAGCTGAAAAAGGCCAAAAGAAATTTGGCTTTTAAAGAGGAGAGGGCTTGGAGAGGTCACAACCCTAAGACCAACTCCACTACTATTACCACTACAAGCGATATCAACACTGCGAAGAAAACAGAGGCCAAGGTACACCCGATTCAACAACTGGATCTATAAGCACAAAGAAACATCTTGAACTAAACGAACACAGACGCGAACAACAACAAAAACCTATGTATCATATACATCGTCACAAACACTATAAAACGTATATAACTCACCATTATATAACGTATATAACTCGCCAAAAATAACATACCAATATACACACAAATCCCAATATGCATTCGCGAGAAATTTGCAAGAAGATGAAACAAAATATCGCGACGGAATTGCAGATTTATGGCGCAGAATAAACAGAAGGATATATGAAGGATATACTGGTAGGAACGGCCTTCAGCTAACGGACATAAGGATTCGCTGCCCTTTCATATGAAGCAAGTGGTCCTCTTAGCTAGCTCTCACTCATCCAATGTAGAATAGGTTATGGGAATGCTTGTGGCCTGGGGTCACTTTGAAAGCAGGGCGATCTGCTCGCGATTCCAAGACTTTAAAATGATATGATGGCCATCTGCAAGACCAAAATTTCTATAGTCAAGCTCTCGTACAAGCTCTCGCAATCATCTACAACGACTACAATGTGTACACATTTCCAAGTCGACCGGATTCTCGCAATACGGTGTATCATCCTGGAACCGAGCTTACTCGTCGGTGCAGTACTAACGAGTCTTTATACTCGCAGCCGCCTGCGCCTCGAATGGGTAGGCCACTATATTTCTTTTGCGTCTAGAATATTCCAGTGAATATTGTGGTGAAGACACATGGTTCAGTGGTTAGAGCATCGGGCTCACAATCATGAAGTAATGAGTATTGAAACCGCTTCATGTAAGACGTGTCCGGTGCCTAGAAGTGTTATTTCCTCTATGTTATATACACTCGAAAATCCTGGTGTTTCAGTTATGTATTTCTCTGAATGTTTTTTTATCATACCTAATGCGCCTACACCTATAGGATTTATTCTGTTTTTAGGCGCCACATTTGAATTCCTTCTACTTCCAGACCTTTGTACTTTGAAAGTTATTCTATCATTATTATTATTATTATTATTATTATTATTATTATTATTATTATTATTATTTGCCTTTCCTACTTTCGGGGTCGATAAATTAAGTAACAGTTGCGTACAGGAATCGATCTAATCGACTGTCCCCCCACAAAAAATTGTTGCCCTTGTGGCAAAATTTGAAGCCATAATAATAATTATTATTATTACTATTATTAATAATATTATTATTATTAATATTATTATTATTATTATTATTATTATTATTATTATTATTATTATTATTATTATTATTGAGCTGCATTGGAACTAAATGTGTTATGGTATTGTACTATATTCCTTTAACTTTTGATTTCAAATTCTCAGATTTTTTTCTTTTTACTTTGACTTTCATATTTGTGTAATCGATAAAACAACTAGCAATGTAGTGATAATGATTATATCGATTGCATCGATTACCCTCACATATTCCCCCACCCCACGAAAAACAAAGCAACGTATGGCAGTGTACCAAGGTTACAAATAATTATTTTTATATGCCATTAGTGTCTTTAATTCATTAGCTACTTTAGTAACATTCTGTAGTTTTTCTGTTTTACAATTGCACAATATAATATTCAATATCGTTATGTCAATCATTAAAACACTTTTGGACTTATTTGTTGTAGAAAATCACGGCAGCCATGTTTTATTACAACCTGGATATTCGTCTGCGTAATGAACCGCCACAGGGCCTCCACGTAGCCATTTCCTGTGATTAGTTCTGGTTACTATTGATTGAACAGTTGTTGTTGCTGCATTTAAAACCCAGGGTAAACCAGATAAAGTACGCTTATGATCAAATTCAGCTCGTACGTGCCCATCGTGTATTTTAGGTTTACTTACGTCTACATTATCTAAAAGAGCGGCTAGTTATTGCAGACGTTAGCGAGGAATTCAAATGAGTTTTACTGCTCTTTCTAGCATATTCATCGACTACATATAGGTTCTTATTTGGCTCCTTTTAGACCGGTTTCTTGAGCATTTGTTTGTTTTACTTTGTTTAGTTTGTTTATTTGTTTTACTTGTTTGTTTCTTTCAGGGTTTGAAACTCGGTAGTCGAGTTTATATAGAGCAGAACCACTATGCAGTAATATTATTTTCTGGAAAATAATATTGAATACCATGAATCAATACAGAGTATTATCACCGATAATGCAGTTCCTATCTATAGCAAAGTAATATAGATACAGTGACCAGTATTGATGCCCTGTAACTGTAAGATAGAGGTTACTGCCCAAATGAGGTCAAATTCATTCCTTGTTTTTTTTTATACATATTTTCGTTATGGTTTTGGCATTAAGTTCACGGAACCAGTGGCCTTATAAAACCTTATCATCATAATTGTTCTCTCTCTTCCTCATATATCCCATTTGTGTGTCCATTTATGCCGCAGCCTAATTTTAGATTTTAGCTGTTTGAAAGCTAATATAATTCCTTGGGAATATTACGCTCGCGCCAAAATTGATAATCGATTTCATATATTCCACACGATCATAGGCAAGAATGTATAGCAGGATTTCTTCATGTTTGAAAGGTAATTAGCAACAGGAATATCTGCTCTCTGACACACAGTAATCCCCTATGACTTGCTCACGTAGTGATGAGCAGTCACTGTTTCTCAGACATACTATGCAATACGAGATTTTTTTTATATATATATGATACCTAGGCTTAGATCTACAGCGACTAAGTTTGTTGTGTTATAGTTTAAAATTGTGAACGATTTATTATGGCTAAAAACAGTAATGGTCTGCTTAACATATTTAACTATTCGAAAGACTAAACGTTCGTTCTGACACTTCACTATCGTCAAACGTATGTGTACGTATATGTAACTGCGTGCGTATATGTGTATGTATACATGTATTTGTACAACTATATATATATATATATATACATATACATATTTATGTTGATATGTGTGTGTATGCGTGTATGTGTGTGTTTGTGTGTTTCTGTGTGAGTAAAAGAACATCAGAGAATGGCGTTAGCTGTGTTTATAGTTCTGTTTACACATGTTTCCTTCGCTTCAGTAAACCAGTCTTACGTAATGCCATTTCCATGTGAACAACTACTGGTCCATTTTATGTTCTGCGGAGATCTTTCTAAACAGTCCATGCTAAAACTAATTCATCAGAACTCAACAGCAATCAATAAACAGACTGATTTTTTTGAAATTCACTAAATATTCCCGACACCCCTTTAAATGCGATCACAAAAAAATGGTCGTAACAATTAAACAAATATTGGATGAAAAAGATTAAATTGATGGAGGACGAACCGGATAATTATCATCACATGGCGCTATATCAATCTGTCGATGAATAGATAGATAGATAGATAGATAGATAGATAGATAGATAGATAGATAGATAGATAGACAGACAGACAGACAGACAGACAGATAGACAGGCAAACAGAGAGACAGACTAAATAGATAGATACGGCGGGCTTCTTTCGGTTTCCAACAACCAAAACTGCTTACAAGGATTTGGTGGGCCCGAGGTTATAGTAAAATGCACTTGTTCAAGGTGCTACGTGCCGGGACTGATCCCAGAACCATGTACTTTTGAGCAAACTATGTGGGGAGCACACAGCCACCTAGACATTTTTTCTCACGAGCCCTTGCATTTGCAAGGCCATTCACAAGATTCTCCCTGAAATGGACGTTGGCCCGCAATTTTGAAAGGTGAACAAAAGTGGATTATATTGTCGCCATTTATTTTATCGACCACGTAGGTAGGAAAGGCTAAGTTAGCCTCGCTGGGATTTGAACGCAGAACGCAAAAAGCCAGAAGAAAATGCAGCTAAGTATTTTTCCCACATATTAACAATTCTGCCTGCTATCTCTGCTTTATAACTAGATGTACGTCACCCAAATTATTTATGAATTGTTTGAAGAATCTATGGATGATTTGAGACTGATGTTGCTGTTAATTCTTGAAATTTGATCAATCACGCGGAAACTCCCGAGAGGGAATCGTGTTTTACGATGGGTTACAGGCTGTAAGAAGCCTAAGCATAATATTAAATGTTTCACGAATGGAATAATGAAGAAGAATATGTTAATATGAATGGATTGGATTAACGTTGTCTCAGTTCAGTAATTGGGCTTTAATTCGCTGAAAGCTGGAATTAAACGG
>NC_142940.1:11423862-11448862 GCF_046866305.1 Octopus bimaculoides | reverse complement strand
TAGGACAGTAAGGAATATTCCCTGTATAAATTGATCAATATTCACGAATATAAAAAAAAATGCGTATATTATCTCGATCAGATTACCGATATATTTATCTGATACAGAAATCTACTTAGCACATTAAAATAAAACCCTTCGTTATCGAACGTGAAATACATAAGCTTGGTACTTATTGTTTTTGGAAGCCCGACCCACGTGCGTTCTTGACACGAATATACTGACAAACTTAAAACTCACATTAAAACCCACCTTCGCGCTCTCAAATCAATCTCGAGCTGTTTATGTTTCTATTTAAAATACCGAGTGTTGAACTAAACAGCTATTTGACGAGCCAAGAATCTCTTAATTAATCGAAAACTCTCTACACCGAAAACATCGTCATAGAACGTTCTTGTATCTCTTTTCTGGAAGAGTCAACAACTACTCGATTCGTCGGTGACGAATGACTATGGGTGTATCTAAGAGGCCGCCCTACCTCCGGGGTACAAGTCTGGGCGGTAAGTCGCCCCACCGGCGAACGCACAACCTAGGGTTGTTTTTTGGAAGACCAGCAGTCGAACATGCATGCCAGTACCTCCTCTCCACGCCACCGTTGTTTACCCAAGGGAAAGGGAAAGACCAATGCATCTTGGCACTAGTGTCTTCGCAACTCATTTGTAGAAATGAGTGAAGTAGAGCAACGTGAAATGAAGTGCCTTGCACAAGAACACAATACACAGCCCATTACAGGTAGTGGATGAATGCTTGAAGTTGCCTTTCTTGGTTGAGAGGGTAAGCAAGAGGTTCTTCATTTAACTAATGTTTACGTTCATATTGATGCTAAGTTTTCATAGATGTTGTGTTATTTAATTAATTATCTCTAACTTGTTTTGGTCAATAGACTGTGGCCATGCTGAGGCACCACCTTCAAGAATTTTTAGTCGAATGAATCGACCCCAGTACATTTTTTAAACCCTGATACTTATTCAATCGGTCAATTTTGTTGAAACGCTAAGTTACGGAGAACTCAAGCAACAGCGGATAGAAACAGACACACAGACACACACATGCACACACACGCACACACACACACACAAACACACATATATTCGACGGACTTCTTTCAGATTTCCTCTTCCAAATCTACTCACAAGGTTTTGGTTGACCCGAGGCTATAGTCGAAGAAACTTGCCTAAGATACCAAGCAGTGGGGCTGATACTGGAACCGTGTGATTGGGAAGCTAAGTTCTTACCACACAGCCACCCCTACGCCTATAATCAGCAATTTTGATGGTGTCATCTAAAAATTAAAACTTGTAATGTTCGTTTCAATAACGAGTTTTATTGCATGAAGGTTTTTCCTATCACTGTCGGCCGATTCATGTTTGGGCTTACTTGAGCGCAGAAAGTCATCGTCTCTATAAGAGTCCACCCACAATATTGAGATCATTATTTTGAGATGTATATTTCGGTGATATCACAGATCTAGATTAAATGCACATTTCGTTGCATGCGAACTTCGAATGTATTCTTTATCTGTTTAAGCGGCATCGCTCTAGTATGAAATATTGTTGTCATATTTGAGCTGGTGTGTTTCTTGGTGTTTTTTTCTCTTTTTTATCAGGTTCAAAAGCTAGTTTCAAACATTGTTATTCGTAAAGTGACAGATAAAACTCAACTCCACTTTCATCTACAGAACATTGCTTCTTTATCTCTAGTCTATAAATATTTCTATTTTCGATATTCTATCAAATATTATTGTCTTGCTCCTTCTCTTAGGGTTAATAATCGGGTGACTAATCTTTCAAATAATTCTGGTGACTTCAATGGTTTACCTCTCGTAGTTTCTATCATTGAAGCCCTCTATTGTGTAAATCTAATCTCTCTTCTTTTTACTGATATATATATATATATATATATATATATATATATATATATATATATATTATATATAATTTTATACTTTTAAACATTGTGTTTATCTGTTCTGGGGTTTTGAACATCTCATTATTTTGTGCTTGTTTTCGTTAATTTTTTCTTTTTTTTTTTTTCTTTCCTTTCGTAACACTTGACAAACTAAGCTATTACGTGATACCTGCATTATTATTGGTTGATTACCGACGTGTTGGGAGGGACTTGAAATGAACAGACAAACTGTTTTTCCTCATACACAAGGCGTGACCGGAAACTGATATACTGAGGGAGTGTATGATCATTTTAGTTTCAAAGCTTTTGATGTGAGTAACTAGTCTAACGACTTAACACCATTTAATAGCAGCTGTTTATGGACAGGTGAATATTAGTCTTTAGTCTTTAGTCTTTATCATGTCTTAAGTATTTACAGTCTATTTCATTAATAAAGACACATGTAGAACACTTAATGACAGCGTTGGTATAATTCCATAAACTTTAGTTTTAACGTTAGCTTGAAAAAGTTACCTGAAAACTTCAATATATGGATTTGTGAGTTTATGGACCTAATTGATAAGTTTTCTCCAAATTAACCTTGTGATCTTTAAATGTAAAATACAGTTGTTTAAGTGTAATTGGTGTTGTGCCGTTAAATTTTATGATACTAGTAATTATGTGAGTATATTTCTTTTTTTAATTTATACGTTTCTGTTTTATTTACTTCTTGTTTTTATTGGTTCCTTACTTTACTAAAAGTCTATAGTAACTAAACATCGATTTCAGTATACCATTTTGTCTGTAAAGATTGAATAAATGTTTTATAGTAGTTTACATTTTGTGTGCTTTAACCTTTAATTTTCCCCAGAATCTATTGTACCGTCGATATTTTATATTCACACTTGAAAGACTTAGTTCATCTTTAAATGGTTTGACAAGTTTATTTAAAGGAGAGCATTTACCACAAATAAAGTCATATATTTATTTTTCAATTTTGTATTGTAGACAAACGTTTGCCGATTAAATCTGCTGAAGTGATTATCTATTTTTCGCGAAAGAAAATTCCTTTGGAAGGATACCAATATTTATAGTAGATGGATGTATATAATATTTTGCCTGTTTATGTTGTAGCTAAATGAGTACAATCACTGTAATGTTACTGGAACATACTGGAAAGTATTAATTCATAAGAGGAATGAATGCGGCTGACTTGACTAAAGGTCTCAAGATACAACACAGATGAGTACTACAATGTGTTTAATTTAGCTTAAATAAGAAATAAATGCGCCCTTTTAAAGCCTAGCCAGGCTTATGTGCCCGGTTTCCCGGTTTCAATGGCGTATGTGTCCCCAGCTGGACGGGACGCCAGTCCATCGCAGCGTTACTCATTTTTGCCAGCTGAGTGGACATGCGCAACGTGAAATGAAGTGTTTTGCTCAAGAACACAATGCGTCGCCCGATCCAGGAATCGAAAACACAATCTTACAATCATAATGCTGACACCCTAACCACTACGCCACGCACCTCCACTTATATTAGCTTAGAGCTACTATAATTTGTAGACAAACTTATATAAAGACCCAGTCAACGAGTATATGTTATAAATCATAAAAATGAATTATAATACTAAGTTATTTTTATAATTTGTATATATTTATTTTATTATAAATGCAAAACAACACCACACACTTACCTCCTGATGTGAGATTCTTTGTTTACTCACTTACGGTACACTACGTATTTTCTTTTAATATATCATATGTGTTATACAGTGCAGTAGAACATTCACCATGATAGATCGCTGACCACTACACACATTTTTTCTCTCCTTGTTTCTCTCCTTGGTTCTTTCTGTGTTCCTTTCTGTGGAAGAGCGTAGGCTCGAAACGTTAAAGACTTTTTCAATTCCCGAGCGTCATACTAATACACCTATTTGTTTTCTACACCACCTGTCTTCGTCTGTTGTCGTTGTTTTTTTTTTGTGAATTCTCCCAGTAGTGTACTGTAGTTCTATTTATTAATTTTTACGTGTGAAAATATTTATTTTACCACAGAAATGATTAAAGTTGAAAAATATATAAATGCAGAAACCCACGATATGGTGAGGAGTCACCAATATAATATTACATATATTAGCCAGAAAAATCCGCAATGTAATGAGGAAGCGAGAGGTGAACTGCGATATGGCGAGTGATTACTGTATATCTAAGTGCTAGATAACCATTTACCTTGCAACGGTCACCATGGTAACCATTCTACATTATTATAATCACCATTCAACAAAGACCAACGTGAGGCACCACCATTCAAACAAGCGATCTTTTTATCATTACCATTCTAACTTTGTGTCACCATGGACACTATTACTACGACCATAATCATTAACAACAAGACTGCCAGACCACCACCACTACCACTACCACCGCCACTGTCACCGCTACTACTGCAACCACTACCACCAACACCACCACTATAAACACCATAACTAACACCACCAACAACCCACATCAACATTACCATTACCATCACCACTACTATGCCACTACCCCACTACTACCGCCTTCACTACCAACAAAGCTACTACTATCACGACCATTACCACTACTACCGCCACTACCAACTACAGACACCGCAACGACCACCACCACTGCTACCAGCAACACACCCACTAACACCCCTACTACCAACAACACTACCACCGCCACAAGCACCACCAACACTACCGCCACCAACACCACTGCCAACACCAACAGCAACAACAACAACGCTGTCACTATTTCAAAGATTTTACCAAAAATCACAACGAACTCACCACCACTAACATCACCACTAGCATTCTTCCATCATCAATTCCAGCATTACCATTCCAGAAACACCACCACGAGCAGTAGTAACACCAGCAACAATGCAACTACCATTTCCATATTTCATAATCCATATTCTATATTCTGTACATTGTTAATACATCACCAAGAGCGTAAACAACAAATCCATCGATTCTGCTCCAAACTTTACCATTCCCAGTTCTTCACATATTTTTGGACAACAACAACTTTAAGAAGCAAAAAAAAAAAAAATTCTTTATAAAATAACTAAATAAATATTAGCAACAATCACAAAAATAACAGAAGCAGTAGCAACGTCAATAGATATTTCAATATGAACACTAGAAAGAGTTGAAAAATACATCAATAATTATCAGCACCAAAACGAAAGCAAATAAGGAAAAATATAACAATAACTATGACAATTAGAACAAGAACAGCAATAGCTGCAGCACGAATCATTCCCTGAGAATACCACAAATGTTAGAGATGATAAAGAGAAGCAGATACAGATGTAGTAAATTAATTAATGTCGCATTAAATTCATTTGTTTCCAAAATATAATTAATACACAACAACAATATGGCGAGATGAAATTTTAACATTAGACAAAGAAAAAAATTAGATAAATGAATACATAAATAAATGAATAAATAAATATGTATTGAAAATGACAAGAAGAAACAAATAATAAATAGTTGCTAGTAACTAAAAATGAAAGTGAAATAAAATAGAATTACAAAAAACAAAAAAAACAAATTGAGGAACAAATATTATACACGAAATACAAAACAAGTTAAAGAAAATATAGATAATAATATAAATAGTAACAAAAATAAGAATTATTACTGCTACTACTGCTGCTACTGCTGCTACTTCTTTAATAATACTACTACAACTGGTAGGTATACCACTAGTAGTGATGCTATCGACAACAACAAAAATAACGAGAGCAGTATTACTCTGATAAAAAAAGAAGAAAAAGAAGATGAAAAAGGAGCAGTAGTAGTAGTAGTAGTAGTAGTAGTAGTAGTAGTAGTAGCAGTAGTAGTAGTAGTAGTAGTAGTAGCAGCAGCAGCAGCAGCAGAGCATCAGCAACAGAAGAAGAAGAGGAGGGGAGGAAAGAGGTGGGATGAGCGGGAGCAAGAGAAGAAGAAGAAGAAGAAGAAGAAGAAGAAGAAGAAGAAGAAGAAGAAGAAGAAGAAGAAGAAGAAGAAGAAGAAGAAGAAGAAGAAGAAGAAGAAGAAGAAAAAAAGAAAGAAGAAGAGACTGGGATTACAATTAATAATTAATATTGATAATGTAAAAGTAACCATTCCAAAGAAAATAATGATTCCAACGCCTTCCATAACTGAAGGAATCTCAAAAAAAATATATTCCAAAAATCTATTTCTCTGGAAAAAAAATAAAATAATAATAATTACAAGGCTAAACATACCTTTATAAATCCATACATATATCTAAATCTATATACTACATCACATAGACAAATATACATAAAACATATAAACAGATTTACCAGCACATATTTGAGTAGTTATTTATATATATATATATATATACACACACACACCTATACACATATATATAATGAGAGGCATGCTCAAATTTATAGAACATTATAGAACACGTTACTATTTCAAAAACATTAACAACGGAACAACATACTGTAATCTTTGTATTGTGCTGTATTCAAAAAAGTTATTTCCTGTCGTTCATCCACCCTCTCTGTATATCTGAATCCTTCTCAGTTATTCTCTCTATCTCTCATTCCCTCGCTTACTGTCAGTTTCTTTATCTTTCTCGCTTATTCGCTCTCCTTGTCATTCCCTGATTCGATTTTCATTATTGTTATTATTATTATTATTATTATTATTATTATTATTATTATTATTATTATTATTATTATGATTATCGTTATTATTATTATTTTTTCATTTAGTAGCAACAAAGATATTTGAAGAATTTTCACCAGATTCAATGAAATGGTAAATGAGAGAGGAATTCTTTAGAATGTATGTACGCGTATGCGGTTCAATTCTGACAACGTGAGTGTGCTTGCGTAGATGCGTTTTTGCGGATGTGTACGTGTGTGGGTGGGTGTGCCTGTTGTTTTTAAATATTTTAACAAGTAAGGATATATGTGCGCGCATATCTGAACATGCATGCGTGTGCGTGCGCGCGCGCATGTGTGTGTGTGTGTGTGTGTGTGGGTGGGTGTGTGTGTGTATCGTATGTGTGTGTGTGAATCGTATGTGCGTGTGCGTGTGCGTGTGTGCTTATGTGAAATGGAACGTAAAAACACTCTTCTGGAAAAGTTTATATTTTTATTTTATTTTGCTTAGTTTTCATCTGGTTTATGTTATTCAATTTATGCATATATATATATATATATATATATGCATAAATTTATATATATATATATATATATATATATATGAGTGAATACATACATATATATATATATATATATATATATTTATATATATATATATATATATATTTATATATATATATATATATATATATATATATATATATATATATATATATATATATATATATATATATATATATATATATATATACATACATACATAAATACGTGCATGTGTCATCATAATTCTTTTGTTAGATTGTGAGAATCAAAGACATAAAAGAAAAGTGTGCAGGTAAAATTTCCGCATTTCTCTTTTGCTCTCTGTCTCCTTCTCTTCCCTCTCACCTCATACTCTTTCCTACTCTCTCTCTCTCTCTCTCTCTCTATCTCTATCTCTCTCTCTCTCTTTCTCTCTCTCTCTCTCTTTCTCTCTCTCTCTCTCTTTCCCATTCTCTTTTTCTGTCTGTCTACTTTACCATATTTCTCTCTGTCTCTCTTATCTTCCTCTCTTATAATCTATCGCTATTTTTCGTTCAGATTCATAATCTTGTCAATCAGTTGTATTCCATGAATACTTCTCTCTAAATATTTACATTTCATTCATTTTTCTCTTCTGAAATCTTTAATTCTCCCTCACTCATTCTTACCCTCACTTTATCTTTAATTCTCCCTCACTTTTTCTCACCCTCACTTTAATCTTTCATTCTCCCTCACTCATTCTCACCCCCACTTTAATCTTTAATTCTCCCACACTCATTCTCTCTTACATATTTCCACTCAACATCCATGTATATAAATTTTACTCTGAGCGGCTACAATATTTTATCAAACTCACAATATTTTCATCAGCTGTCATATTTTTCTTGTCCTGTATTGAAGTGTTAATTATATATATCCTGTCATCTACGTACATGGCTTAAACGATCATCATTTAAGCTTTGCTGTTATTAAATTACTTTCGCTTTATTTTCTGTTCCCTGTGAAAATTTTGTGTAATTGTGCACAGACATTTCAGAGATTTTGTTTTCTTATAGAGGTGTTTAGGATTTATAGCAGGACAGAATACAAGTTTAATATTGAACTAATTCTAAATCTGAAAATACCTGAAAATTGTGTGCAGGCGCATATATTTCAGTCATAGACAAACAATTTATTTGTCACTTATATTTTGAAGGTTGTCGAAAACTAAAATACACCCAAGTTTGTGTCCGTTAGGTGCATTTCGTTTGAAAGGGTATAGATAGATAGATAGATAGATAGATAGATAGATAGATAGATAGATAGATAGATAGATAGATAGAAATCACGTGGTTACAAAGTGTACTTCTTAATCAAACAGCCATGCCTGCGACTATGGAATGAAAGTCAATCAAACCATTCATTTCAGTGATCTACTGAGTTGACGTAAGTAAGATTTCACAAACAGCTTCGAGAATTTTCTCTACGCTGAAATAAGTTTAGCAACGTGGGAAATAGAATAGCCGTTGAATCATGGTATAGTGGTCAGTAAGTATAGGATAGAGGCCTCGATGAGAAGTTGTGAGACCGTGTCTTAAATGGTCTTTCTATACTTCTATTATAGTTTCATTGTCTCTCTTTTAAGTGTCATCTTTGTATAAAACACGTCTCGCTTTGTTTTCAAATACAAACATGTAAATCCACTTTTCAAAACCACGAACTACGCAGTTTATATACATTCGTTTGATGTTTTCATGACAAAAATTAAATGTTTCAAACAATTATAATTGCATATGAACTAAATGCAATTATGCGTTACATTTATAGTTTACATTTTGCCTTTATATTTACTGTGCTAATGTTGTTTCCATTTCATTATGAGTTTGGGTCTTGTTGTTCATTTTATAATGTTTAATTTTGTTTTGTGCTTTATTGATTATAATAGAGCCGTTTTGGCTTTATTGGTATATATTCGTAATTGTCATATTGCATTCTATCTTCAACAATATTGTTTCAGTGTTGATGTTGTTGATATTTTTTACTCCATTTACTTTATTATTGTTTCTAAAGGAATTTTTTCTGTTGGTTGTTATTGATACATTCAACATATATTTCCCCCAAAGAGATCAAAGAAACATAAACATATTGTCCTTATAAACATGCAGTACCGCTAGGCTCTCAAATTCAGTGTTTGCATTTACATATTCATTTTTTTTTTTTTTGTCTTTTGTTATAGAAATGTGCTCTTTCTCTTTTTTTAACAATATTTACTTTCTAAGTTCCTGAATAGCAAAAAGAACACAGAGCAATTTAATGCTTGAAAATTTCAAGCTGTCCGTTAAAAATCTCAATGTCATCGAAAATAGAATACAAAGGACCAAGGAAGGTTGCAAAACAAAATTCGCAATCGGTGCGGCCCTGGGCCCCGAATTTAGTAATGATGAATCGTTTCGTGTTATATATTACAAAAATAAAAATAATCTACTGTCCCTATACGGAATGGTTTCGGAATTCATTTAGAACGACAGGATAGGAAACCTTGTTCCTCCAGTACAGTTCATATTTTTGTCAGTTGTCTGACAAGAGGAGAAGAACGAAAGAATGATAAAGAACAACAACAACAAAAATAAGGATTTCGACCATTTAGACGGTGTGATGTCTCGTAATTGCTAGGATACGCTCTCGCTGATCGAAAATTTTCATCTAACGACTATATTTCATGCGTGAGACCATGCTGTATATTTATGTTGCAGAGGGCTACCCTAAGATATATTCTCTCAGCCATATTGTTGATACCATCTACCACACCACCTTTCCTTTTACTTCTTTCCTACATGTCTCATAGATATGCCATTTAAATAAAATATACCTCGCTGAAGAAACCAAATAATATAGAAACATAAGCTGGCTTCCATCATTTGACTTTAATATATATAACGATTCCAGTCTACATCATTTATTTTCCAAAATCTTTCATCACCAGGAGATCTACATACCTTGCCTGTTTCTGGGAAAGGGAGACTTAGTCGACTAATTACTTGGATAATATTAGTTCATGAAAACTTTTCGACTTAGTATGTTATATATGCGAGACCCTAACGCATGATATAGGCTAGTTGATGTATATTTATAATGTATATTTTTCTAGAGCCGAAGTAAATGTCACATCCAGCTGGTAGGCTTTCTGTTATAGAAGCAGGTGTCTTAATAAATGTCAAATAACTTCAAAAATTTAGCTCATTTCAACGAAGACTAACAGCCTCTAAGAAACGTTCATCAATCATTCACATCGAATGCTTATATGTACACACACACACACACACACACACATATGCACAGACACATAGAAACAAACACGTGTACGAACACACACATACACCAGCGCACAGTACTGTTTGTGTGTGAGCATGCGTGTGTGTGTGAGGATGTGTGTGTGTGTGTGTGTGTGTGTGTGTGTGTGGGTGTCCCGATGTGTGTGGGAATGCGTGCTATGTGCGCAGGTGTGTCGTTTCTTTAGTTTTAAATATCACTCTTGTGATAATAGTTATTGCTTCGTGATTCCCCATTTTTCTCAACTTACCTTCGGATATGAAATTTCCTAACTAATATATGTACCTATCATGAATTACACACACACACACACGCACGCACACGTACGCACACACACACACACACACACACACAGATACACACACACACATATATACTACCATATTACATTATATCTTATATTGTATTATGTCATGGTTTATATCTGTTAAATATATGTATGTATATATATACATATATACATATATATACATACATATATATACATACATATATATATACATACATATATATATGCATACATACATATATATATATACATATATACATACGTATACACACACACACACACATATATATACATATATATATATATATATATATATATATATATATATATATATATATATATATATATATATATAAATCTATATGAATAGAAATATGTATGTATGTATGCATATATACATGTATGCATACGTATACATAGATGTATACATATTTATATATGTGTGTATGTATATATACATTTGTGTATACTTTTAGTTCCGTAAAAAGTTTTATTCGTTCTGTTGGCGTTGCATCAATTCTGATATAATTCTTTTTTTATCAAAACTAGTTGAAAATGTAGGCGAATAAGTGTCGACGTATGAGTAAAGAATTCTATGGTCACGTATACATATATTCACACACATACAACTACATATATATATATATATATATATGTGTGTGTGTGTGTGTGTGTGTGTGTGTGTGTGTGTGTGTGTAGATAGATAAATAGATAGATAGATAGATACATACATACATACATACATACATATATACTTACTTCCAAACATACACTTATACCTACATTCTTGCATAGCAATAAATATACTTATAAAGGTAGATAGATAGATAGATAGATAGATAGATAGATAGATAGATAGATAGATAGATATGATTAAATCGAATACAACCATATACTTTTGGCTTTTTTCTACAAGTTGTGAATTTGAGTTGTATGCTATCGTTCTGAATAGGAACAGAATAATGTCTTTCGTTTTCCCCCTTCGCTTTCTATATATTTCCAGGATTTACGCTTTAAAATATGTTTCGAATGTGTTATTATCTTCGTGTCAAAACTGGACTAACGCGTTTTGTTTTTGCATGTGAATTGTCTGTGCTTCATGATTGATGTTACACGATCAAACAGATGAACTACTGGTAAAGTTTGAAAGCGTTAGGTCTCTAATCCCTGGATTAAAGAATAGAAAAATGTGCAGTAATATTTATCTTGAAGATCTGAGAGACCTGGCAGTAAATATTTGATGTTAAGTCCTATGCAAATGATCAAAGCAAGTTCCAGTCCATCTTGCCAAATTCCAAACCTCCACGTCAATATTTAAGATTATATAGAGAAATAGTTTGGGATTCATTTACCGAAAATTCTACTAGAAAATATAAGTGCTCTACAAGAGCTTGATGCCGATACATTTAAAAACCACTTGGAATATCTAATATGTACGATCCCAGACAAACCTACTTTATACAAATAAGTAATACTCATGAGGGTAGTGACATCGTATTAATATTTGCAGCAACGGTATGAGCGGTGACCCCACCCCAAGACTGGAGTAGTTCATTCGCTCAAGGTGCTGAAAGAGTCTAATACGAATGAATATAACATGCAACTAATTTTAAAGTTTGTGTTTCAGAAATACTAAGCAAGGACTATAATAAAAGTGTGGAAAGTTCCCCACGATTGTCACAGCTCATTGGTTGAAGGGGTTGAAAGCACCTCATGTGATTCAATATAATACGAACGAATTTTAAAAGATTTGTTTCTAAATCTATTAATCACCCAAACACCAATATCTGTGTCATTCTTAATTAACATATCATGACAGAAAATCAATCTTATAAAAATTCTGCTTGTTTTTCCGTCACCTAGCCCGTCCGTAACGCTTCCGCGCGATTAGTTGAAGGGAGAGGAGGAAGGGGAGTGAAGGTGAGGGGGTAGTTATAAGCTTAAAGTTTTGACTCAGTTTTGAACGGTGATTATCACAGCCATGTTTTAACGGAATAAATAATCTTTTGTAATTGTGTACAAAAAAAGAGCATGTAATTGCGTATAATAGGATCCAACATAGAGACTGTAAATGTTATCATAGTTTTTGATTGTGTAGATGGTGTTTTAGAAGGAAAAAAGGAAAAATTAGTTTAATGTGTTGTAAAAAAAAGACTCAATGAAACTGCTCGGTCGTGGGGGCGAGTGGCGTTCATTCCATTTTTTCATTTTTCAACTCCATCTTTTCCACTCGTTTTCTTTCTTTCCCTTGTCCTTGTACCGTCCCCTTTCTGTTCTGCCCTGCGTGGCAACTAAAAAAAAGGAGCGTTTTTGTAGTCTCAAGAAGTACGTCGTGTGAAAACATTCATTAAACCTACGTTACCTAATTTCATATATACCAACCTGTGGCAGGATATAAAAATATATATACATACATACATATATATACATATATATATACTTATATGTATAAAAGATAATAAGAGTGAAAAACCTACAGAAGGCTTGTGTTACATGGTTAAAGTATATATTTAAATTATGTCAGAAAAATGTTAGAAAAATGTTAGAAAATCTTTTTGGTATATAAACATTGTATTTTGAGAAATAACCGGTTTCGTGTTGTCTTTTCAAATTTCTCTACTTCATTGTAACGTGTTCGCTCCAGTCTGAAAAAGAAGAGTTCTATACATATATATATATTTATGCATATATATACATATATATATATACAAATACATATATATATATATATATATATATATATATATATATATATATATATATATGTATGTGTGTGTGTGTGTGTGTGTGTGTGTGTGTGTGTGTGTGTGTGTGTGTGTGTGTGTGTGTGTGTGTGTGTGTGTGTGTGTGTACATATATATGTATATATATATATATATGATTTGTATATAGAATATTGTGGAACAATGGCTTTCCTTTATGCTCCAATAAATAACAAACATACACATTTCTAGCCTATTAAACAATTATTAATACATTTCCTCATCGTTTCTGGTTGGCTTTCAGCACTTCTTCAGAAACTAACACCAGAATGGAGAAGACTCATTGTCTAAGATTGAAGCATTAGTTAAATCTAAATAAACTCGACGGAATAAGTGTTACTTCCAACTTACATATTTTAATGAATGTATTAATAAACATACCGAAAAGATGCTTGTGCAAATTTCCAATAATCTGCTGAATCTAGCCTGTAGAATATTTTGTTATAAAATGACCCAGCTCACCAACGTCATAAGAATAATGTTGTTCAGTTGGAGAGCACTTAAAGAAGAGGTTCGTTAAAGAATGTTTCTCTAGGTGTACGAAGGCAAAGTGATTGAAAACACATTGAAACGATGAAACAATTGTTTCATATTTAATCTCATACAGCTACACTCGATATTTTAGTCATGCGTTATCAAGTATACATAAATATATATTCATATATATGTGTATATATATATATCTGTGTGTGTGTGTGTGTGTGTGTGTGTGTGTGTGTGTGTGTGTGTGTGTGTGTGTGTGTGTGTGTGTGTAAACAAAACTATTGGAGATTGCTACATGCTGCTGGTTACAATACGCTTTTTCGCATTTTCGTATCATTCGAATGATGCCATCCCGCCGCTAGGCATGTAGGCCAACATTTTCTTGAACGGGAAACCAGTCTGTCGCAGAGTTGCTCGTTTACAACAGAGTGAACCGTAAATTGAAGTGTTTTTGCTCAGAACCACAATACACCGCCTGGTCCGAAAATCGAAACCACGTTCTTACGAAAACACCTAAAGCTTCATAAGGCTCCTGCAGGGGATGGTGGCAAACCCTGCTGTACTCTTCCACCACAACTTTCTCTCACTCTTACTTCCTGTTTCTGTTGTGCCTGTACCACCAGCTCACTCACTTTCACACTGATAACATTGAACACCAGCTCACTCGCCTTTGCCCTGCGTTATTTGAACGTATTAAATATACGAGATGGTCATGTTTAGAATGCCTTCGATTACAGCTTTGCTCAATGAAGGCCGACCTTGGGACAAACCACAATACCAACTAGGTGAACTGAAACGTCTGTATTATGCTTAGCTCTGCAGAAATGCAATGAGCTGTAGTGTATTTGAACGCACAAATTCCAAGCCGCTTCACGTCGACATTATATGAGCGAAGTTTATAGAATTTTTACGTTATATAATGAAAGTATCTCAATGTATCGATTGTTCCCTGACTCTCGAATCAATAGTTTAAGGATCAAAGATATAAAAAAGAAGTAAAAAAGGAAACAAAAAGAAGTTGTTTCAAGCATAAGACAATCACGATCGTATTTTAATACAATATTCTAATTTTATTCTGTACCCAGTTTTGATAAATGTGATTTTAGAAAACTAATATAATATTCGAGCGATAATTTTTTAGCGAGTATTTACCTGATTATGTTCAAACATGAAAACTGCAATAGTTACTACTACTATTATTATTATTATTATCATTATTATTATTATTATTATTATTATTATTATTATTATTATTATTATTATTATTATTATTATTTCTTTTGTTAAAACAGGTTATAAAATCTCTACCAATACATTTGTTAAAAACTAGAGATTGTGTTCTAAAGATATCGCTGTAAGTTTATTTATTGTCTTTCACTCTCTCAGCCTCTCCTACCCTGAATGTTTCTCTCTCTATCTCTCTCTCACTTTTTGTCTGTCTCTTTTTCTTTCTTTCTCTTTCTCTCCCTCCCCCCTGTCTGTCTAATGCATTTGGTGTGGACAACTAAAGCTTTTGTAGTCAAGGTAGTCGATCAAACAAACCTCAGAAAAACTTGTTAATAGATTCAATATACTTGAAACGTTACGTGGCGGCTGCCCCAAACTTTTTATAGCTCTTTTGTCTTTTCTTAAATATCTTCACACATTACATCTACATATATATATATATATATATATATATATATATATATATATATATATACCTATATACTCAAGTCCCCGGACTTCTAGTGGCAGCCGGCACTCAAATCGACACAAAACTGTCAAATTTATTCCTATGCAATTTATTTTTCTCTCTTTATTTTTCTCTCCATAAGCAGCGCTACATAGTCAAATAAAACTTGGTGTCGAACGTAAACTAACAACAGCAATCCTTGACAAACTGGTATTGTTATTCATTGATTAAGATTGAAGCTCTCTAGATAACAGAATAATACACTACACAAGATATATAAGAATCAGCATAGGTCCTAACGATACATTTCCTCTAATACTAAACATAGATAAGTCTTATTTATAGCAACGTTCAAAAAAAAATGTTAGACGCACGCGCGATTGTCTCTGTTTCGTTCATCACCTGTTTGTCTTTTAAATAAAAATCTGTAACTTAATTTCTGTATTGATTCATTTTAGTAAAGTAATCCATCTGACAAGTGAAAAAGAAAATCGATATGTTGTATTCGGTGTCCAAATCAATCAACGTCCATCGTATTTATTTTTCGTTACTTTTCTTTTTTTTTTTTTACACTTATTTATTTTCTATCTAATTTTTCTCAAACGCCAACAACTCGACTCTTACAATCGGATGCGCATACAAGCACACCGGAGAAGACTAAAACACACTCACTACACTCCCCACACATAAACACACATCCTCACGCTTATATGTATATGTATGTGCATGTGTGTAGGACTATGTGCTTTTGCTGATGTGTAAGGGTGTGGGTGGAGATACGAAACAAAAATGAGTAAAAGAAAGCTAAAATGAATGCGGATGTACAGATGTGTATTTGGATATGCGTATAAATATGTGTGTGTGTGTGTGCATGCGTGTGTGCCTGTGCGTGTATGTACATATATGTATATAATACATATGCATAAAATTGTTCATACACGCACAGAGACATATAAGCATTTGTGTATATATGTGTAATTATATGTGGGTATGTATATATATATATATATATATATATATATATATATATATATATATATATATATATATATATATATATATATATATATATATATATATATGTATATTCACTTTTGTGTATATAAATGAATATAAAATACAAGTACATTTATATTTACCTCTATATACATGCATATAATAGACGCTTATATACATACACATATGTATGTCTATATATATATATATATATATATATATATATATATATATATATACATACATATATGTATGTATATAGCAATTAATATACATATAGATATACGTGTATGAGTCTATATACATATATATATATATGTATATATATACACATACATATATATGTACATATATACATATATATAAATATATATACACAAATATATAGATATAGATGTGCGTGTATATATGAATAAACACACGTGCACACATTTTTATACGCACATAGATATATATACATACGTATATGTGCATCCGTTACAGTTACAATATATATACATATTATTTAGTGTTCTGTATTCGCTTCCAAGCAGAAAATATATATAAGAAAAAAATAACACACAATATATTTTATACGTGTGGAAAAAAAAATTGAAGAAATATTTCAAAAATAGGAAAAAAACCAGTGTATTGTGTGATTAATCAAATTTATTTGAATAGATAATTAATAAATTTAATTATTAGCGTCCCTTCAGATACAATTATCTGTTAAATACACCGAGAATTGTTGCATTCACCGCTACGACAATATTAGTGATATTAGACTTTATATATGTATAGCTGTGTATGTGTGTGTGTGTGTGTGTGTGTGTATGTGTGTGTGTGTTTAAGTGTGTTTCTGAGTGTTTTTGTGTGCGTGTGTATGTGACCGTGTGACTCTGCGCGTGTTTCAATAGATGATGCGGTTGGATGATAGTGAGTGTACATCAACGTGCTTATTTTTCGTGATGTAAAACTTCCAATAGATAATGTAAATATTCGTGTTACATATATATGTGTGTGTGTGTATGTGTGTGTGCGTTGTGAGTGTGAGGGTGTATGTGTGTATGTGTAATATATATATATATGTGTGTGTGTGTGTGTGTGCGTGTGTGTATGTGTGTGTGCGTATGTGTGTGTGTGTGTGTAATATATATGTAGTACATATTTATAATATATATATATGTAGTACATATTTATAATATATATATATGTAGATACATATATATATGTAGATACACGTATACATATATATATAATACATATATACATATATACATATATATATATATAGATATATAAATATACACACATATATATATATGAAGGTATCTGTGTATTTGTATTTGTATGTCAGTCTAGAGTGTATGTATGTTTTAGTGTCTGTACTATCTATCTGCTTGTGCATATAAGTATATACACATATATATATACAAGCAGGTAGATACATACACACATACACTCATATATAAATATGTATATATACATATATATATATATATATATATATATATATATATATATATATATATATATATATATATATATATACATATCTTATGTAAGTACATATATGCATATATATATGTGTGTGTATACATTGTGTCAGCATGTAAATTCGTATACCTGTGAGTATATATTCTTATCCAGCATAAATAGAGTCCGAACTCAAATATGTTGACGTGATTTTTTTTTCTTTATAATATATACTGCACATCTGGACAGTGACTGCATATATTGTCTGCAAGAAGGCTAAACGCAGGCGCAATGAGAGCGGAAGTGACGAATCACATAACGACATGCAAACCTTCACTTTCACTGTTCTAGCCTAAACACTTCTCAAGTTATTTCGATCGGTATAATTTTCTGTTTACTCTTCTTTTACTGCCTGTATTTCAGTTTATTTAATAACAAAATGATAATTGCATGCTACATGTTACGCTTTCCCGAGATATAGGTAGTGATTAATGGATAAAGATTGTGACCATGGAATTCTATTTATAGTTACAATGATTGCAGTTAGAAAATGGCGGCTGAGAATTTTTATCTGAAATTTCAATATATTCGTTGAAGGTTGGAATATAAGTAAAAGTGTCTTCTAGAATCAACTCTGGGTACAGAATAAAATTAGAATATTTTTTAAAATAACACATCAAGGTTGCATATAACCACGCACGAGCACAAATTTATATGTATATATGTGTAAATGCACATGTAAGAATGTGCATACATACATACACACACACAAACACACACACACACACACATTTATATATCACATACATGCGTATGCCGTACACATTAAGTAATTATTAATATGTACGGTATACACGAGTGTGCGTCTGTCCATGTATATATGCATGTGTGTATATACATGCATATATATACACATGTATATATATACATATATATATATATACATGTATATACATACATACCTACATATGTGTGTATGTGTGTATGTAAGTTAGAGGGATAGACGGGGAGATTACAGTTACATATTGATGCACAATCCTCAATATATAATTGTTATTCTTATTCTTTATTTCTTCTTCTTATTATTATTATTGCTCTCCATCTTCATCATAAAACGCCTCAGTGGATATTCTTTTAAACGCCTCCGAGCCACGAATCTCTGTCCCCCATTAGGTTTGTCCGATCGTCAGTTATATGTTGTTTTGTTCAGCCAATAGTATTCATATAGTTGAATGGATCTTATCGTTATTTTGCTTATCAACACCGCAAAGATGAAAGGAAAAGTTGACCACGGAAGGAACTGAACTCGGAGAGCGATCGTTCTACGCAAAACTCTATTACTCTGCCAATTCGTCATCTAATTAATTGGAAGAATAAGAGCTTGGGGAAATCCATAATACGTATGTTTTATATAATGCCAGAACCGAACACGGCCGCAATCAACAGGCAGGAATCTGTAAATGAGTAAAATAGTTTAACTGTGAAAGAAAATATGAGCTTCAGCAAAGTGAATGTTTGTAAATATCTGATTTGCTATAATATATTCTGCTTTAAACCAACGCCGTAGTTGTTGTTTTCTTTTCCATGAATTAAGCAAATGCAGCTGTAATTCCGTAGTCTTTTATTAGATGCTGCAATATATATGCTAATCTAGTGTCATCAAGACGCGGAAAATTACCATTGATGGCATATTTCGACATCACTGCAGTAGGCGCCATTTAGCTTATGAATTATTAACCCACTCTATGTAAACATAATCTTTACGAGTTTTAATTATTCATACGCTGTGTATCGTCCATTTGAATATTTTATCGTAACATATTAGGCTTAATCGCCACTCACCTGCACGATGCACTTACAAGCACACCGACTCATAATCCTCTTTCTACCTTTCTACAGTAACACAGCAGTTGCTCTCTCCTTGTCTGACATAATACATGTATCATATTGTCCAAATACACACTTTAAGAGTTTACGACATACATCAACATCAAATTCAATTTGAACAGTTATTCTCTGCAACGTTATATGTGTTGCATCCCAACAAATCTAATGATTTCTTCAGAAAAATTGTATGAAGAATGACTAATAGATTTATAAATTTTCCGTTTGATGCGTCCTTTTATAACAGAAATTAATTTCCATTGATACTCGAATAAATTAATAGAATGTTAAATTTCAAAACTTATTTACCAATATAATTTTCATAAGAAAAGAATCAGTAAAATATAAAAAGCAAGCGCACCTTGGAATGGGAAAGATGGATTTGGTGAGGCAGGCTTAGAAGAGCTCATGAATAAAACTTAGCATATTTGAGTGTTGGATCCACTAATTATGTTCTATGGTCTGCTTATCTCTTTGCTTAATAAAGAAAGAAAATTGCTAAACCCAGATTCCATGCTATACAAGCTTAAAAGAGCGAGTAAAATGGCCTCAACATTTCCATAAATCTCGAATTATTTTGCCTTGTTTTTTTTTTTTTGGGGGGGGGGGGGTTGTTTTGGTTTTTCCTCTTCATTCATTCATCAATATCCAATTCCTTTAAACGTAAATATAGATTTTGCATCAAGATGCAACGCTATTCCAATAAATCCTTCACTAATAAATGTCCTTAAATTTGCACTTTGCACTTCCTCTTGAAAGGAAGAAATAATCCATTCGGGGCATTTCCATGTTTTGAATATACTTGAAACGGTGTTTAAAGTCTTGCGAATTCTTCATTGGTTTGTATAGATAAGAATATCATCATCCAAATTCTGAAATCTAATAAAATCAGCTCCTGTGGACTCTTACGATTTTATTCATTCCCATGGTTCTAAAAGGACCATTTTAACGAAATTCAAGATGGCAAATTGTTCGATGGTCCAGCCCGACTTAGCCATGTGTATATTGGCAACCAATAGCTTCAAAGGTTTTATATAATTATATATATCTTGTTTTAATTACTGTGTTGTCTAATATTTTATATGGTTTTTATATTTTACTGAAGTTTCAATCCGTCTCTCATACATCCTCCTCACATCCATGCTCTATTCATATAAATTTGTTCAGCCACCTCCACCGTTTATTTTATGTCTTCCATGATCTTTCACGTCCAATGTATGTGTTTATTATTGAATCGATAGCACACCGGGCGAAATGCTTAACGGTATTTCCCCTGCCGCTACGTTCTGAGTTCAAATTCCGCCAAGGTCAATTTTGCCATTCCGCCTTTCGGGATCGATAAAGTCAAGTACTGTGGTTGACATGATAAAGTCAAGTACTGGGGTTGACATGATCGACATACATCCTCCCCAAAAATTTCAGGTCATGTGCCTACAGTAGAAAGTATTATTACTTGTAACCCTTGTGGCAAAATCCATGATCTTACATCGTATCTTTAGTTTTCTACAGTTATATCTGAGCTTCTTACTTCAATAATATGATCAGCCTTTAAGAGAAAGTCCCATGAAATCTTATAAGTCATATTCTCTAGCACATCGTCTGTCTCCTGTTCATATCATTTTTCAGCTACTTTAAACTCACACGCTAAGCTACCATCATGTCTGTGCATGTATTCATTTTGTGCAAGTTTACTGCATTCACATCAGAGATACTCAATATTTTCGTTTCCTTTCGAGCAGATCCTGCATTTTCTCCCTTGCTAAAATTTTATCAATGTTTGCCTTTACCAAATTTGTCTTAATGGCTTGATCCTGAGCAGCTACAATTAGTGCTTCGGTTTTTCGTTTCGGGTTTCCGTCAGTCAACCACATTTATCGTTCTTTACTTCCAACATCCTCTGTTTGTTGAATAACGTAGTCATGCATTGTAATAATAATTATTATTATTATTATTGTTTTTGTTATTGTTGTTGGTGGAGTTGTTAATGTTGTTGCTTCTGCTGCTGCTGATGATGATGACGTCAACGACAATGACGAGGACGACGACGATGGTGCTGTGGTAAATGTTGTCGTCGACGATTTCACCATTGCATTTTTGTTGTTGTTCTTTCCATAACTGTTTATTTTATTTTTTCTTGTTCTTTTTTGTGCTTTCGGTGTTTTTGTTATTATTGCTTTTTTTTGTAGCTGTTGGTGGTGATGAAGTTGATAAATTGATTTTAAAAGAAACTATTTCAGTTCTTAATCCACAGTAATTTGTCTGTTTTTCTTCCCACGTTAAATTACAAACACTTGACAAAACTGAAATGTAGCTTTAAAGTAGTCATTTCATCTAAAATAGAAATTACAAGACAATCTCATTGCCTTATTGCTTTTTTACAAACAGCTGCATTTTAAATGAAATGTGAATAATAATAAAATAATAACAACAATAATAATGATAATAATAATAATGATAATGATAATAATAATAATGATTATTATTATTATTATTGTTCAGTAGTTTTATTTTTATAACGTGCTTTCACTTCACTACCGAGCGCAGCTCTGTGCGCCTTGGGCATGTGCTGTGGTTTGCTGTGATGCTCTTATGGTTACTGTATTGAAAGTGTTTTGCGTAGGATGTGTGCAGTGCCCAGTAGTGCAATTTTCTGTATGTTATATATATTTGTAAGTCCTGGTGCTTTTGTTATGTATTTGTCTGAATATTTTTTTCTGTTTTTATTAATATTATTATTATTATTATTATTATTATTATTATTATTATTATTATTATTATTGTTGTTGTTGTTATTATTATTATTGTTAGTAGTAGTAGTAGTAGTAGTAGTAGTAGTAGTAGTAGTAGTAGTAGTAGTAGTAGTAGTACTTTAGACTAATCAGTGCTTACCATTAGTGTGGAAGTTGTTAACAGGTATGTTTTCAGGAAGCATTTACGAGCATCTTGAGAACCAGAGTTTTACTACCAGAAGAACAGAAAGGTTTCAGGAAGAAGGCTAAAGAAACCCATGATCTATTATACATAGACAAAGCAGTTCGAAATGAAATTAAAGCTAGCACGAAAAATCTAACAATAGCATAATTAGATTATAGGAAAGCTTATGACATGATCCCACACTCATGGACGAGTGAATGTTTGAGTATATTCAGTATAGCAGACATCATAAGAGAATTGATTCGCTTTAGCATGAAGAAATGGTAAGTAGATCTATACTCAGGTGACGCACTCTTAGGGAAAGTTAATATCAAAAGGGAAATTTTCCAGGGAGACTCGTTGTCCCCTTTAAGCTAAGCAAAATAAAGATCGAAGCCCCGAGAGATGTATGGAACACGTTGATGAGAGCAGAATACGTGACAGTTAGTCCTGAATTTTCAAAGACAAACAGTGTGCAGTACTCAGCTGTTCACAAATTGGCGCTCCAATGCATAGAACAAAAAAAGACACATAGAACTTTGGTGGCGATGTTGAACTTAAAATTCTTGTCAACTTCTTAAACCGTAGTGTAAGCGATGAAATGCGAGGTAACTACAATGGTATGTCAAGTCCTAATAACAAATGATTATTGTGAGTGCTGAAATATAAACAGAAGAATTGGTGTTACGAAGCAGGAAGCTGATCTCTTAAACGTCTATTAGTAAATAAGCAATTTTAAAGGCTCTCTTTACAGAGGCATAATAAAGGCAGCGAAAATGAGTATGTAGACAACGAGAGTGGAAGCAAGAACAGCAGTAAGTGAGACAAAATGCCTGTTCACGACGCCAGAAATACCATTAACCGAGGGTTCGAAGGTAATGAAATTATCTCGCTCTCTGAATCAAAACCCGGTTATAAGTGATACCTTTTCTCCGGGATTTTCCCGGAAAATAAGAGAGATCATTATGGATGTGTGTATGTGTAATCAATGAGATAGCGGGGAAAGAGTGGGGCGAAAGAAAGAGTGAATGAGGTAGATAGTTTCTCATCTGTTGAGAGATATATATTCTTTTCTTCTGAATAAAAATTATGAAGTACAGTATACCCTCGCCATCTCGCGGTTCACTTAACGCGGTTTATCATTTAAGCTTACGTCGATCCCTCTGTGGTGTTGTTTTGCATTTATAAAAAATAAATATATACAAATTATAAAAGATATATACAGTACAGTACTGTTTCTTCTTCGTCGATTTTCACCTATCGCGGGGTTTTTGGAACGTAACACCCGTGATAGTCGAGGTATTACTGTAAGGTAACCTTTAGATATTTAGTCGGTCTTCTCGCTCACGTTTCATCTACAGAGTCCCTAAATTTCGTAAATAGATGCTGGTATTTGTACTGAATCCTTTCAGTTAAAATTAATTAAGATTCTACTAATTACATAAATGATATATTTTGGCAAAGAGAGAGGTAGACATTGATTAGTATGTGGAATTGTTAGTAGAGATATTTCACTAAAAGGAAGTCATTTTATTTCATAGTTCATAGTTCATTAATTATGTTAAAAAACGGAAGTAAATTTAAATTAACGTACAGACATAGAAACTGGTTGAAACGATTCCAATTTATTTTATTTCCTGTTGGTGTAATAGTATTATTTAGCTGTTCGTCTCTTAGTTATGCTGTTCGTAGATTGTATATAACTCTACCTAGTTTGAATAAGCCTTTTTTTTTTCACATGAGTTTCTTTTTCGCATACAATTTTGCAACAGATTGACAAGTTCGTATCTGTCCACAACTATCGCTCAATATTTTCTGAAGGAACTTCACACTGCTTCAGTTAGAATTTCAGTAACATTTTAATTTTGTTTTTCATTGGTTGTTAAAACCAAACAGAAGCCTCTGGAAATCGCTTAGCATCGAACCTTCAGTCCATCAATGATATAATCTCTCTCTCTCTCTCTCGCCTTTCCTGTATGTTCCGGCCCTGGAGCCATTGATACAGACAATAAAGACCATGAAGGACATTCTCCCTGCACTAAGTCATAGAAGAGCCGTGTCTACCTGTCATGGCGGCATAATGTGCTTCATGTTCGCCATTTGGGATATATTAAACGATGTAAACCATACGCGTAGTGTTACGGAGATGTATCGGGATTT
>NC_142940.1:11401362-11421362 GCF_046866305.1 Octopus bimaculoides | reverse complement strand
AGACAGGCAGACAGACAGGCAGACAGACAGGCAGGCAGACAGCAGGCAGGAATCTTGGAGCAATTGTGGATTCATGCGAAAAATAACTGTGTCATTGAAGACTATATAAATATCAGAGAGATCATTAAAATCAATAATAACACTAACAAAGATATTGATGTGATGCTTTACATGTAGTTAATTAGTTCTCTTATTCCGTGTGAAATACACCAATCCTTTGCAAAAGTGTTAAGGGGAACATGAAAGAAATATTGCGTCGATTAGCTTAACATGCCGGTTCTTGGCAGCCTCATCTTATGAGTGGATTTCACAGAGAAATGTGACCGGCATCACAAGCATATTTCTTTCTTGTTGTCTTAACACTTTTGTAAAGGATTCTTTTACCTGGAACATCAAGGTTAATTAAATAGTTTCAGAGGAACATTACAATGAATCTGTTATAGTTATTGATATTTAAATATCGACCAGCATGCGGCATTTGCTTTCTATAGCCCATTGTTTTATATATACATATATATACATAATTACATACATATATATATATATATATATATATATATATATATATATATATATATATAAACATACATACATGCATAAGAACGTGCTTTATGTATACGTATTATATATATATATATATATATATATATATATATATATATATATATATATATATATATATATATATATATATGGTGGGGCTATGTATGTGCGTATGTTCTGCATTTTATTAACAGTATGACTTAGAAATGCATTGGTGGAAGTTTTATAGATATGAAAATTAAGTTCGATCGTTCGTACGCTTACTTTTCGGTGTTGAGTAAGTCACAGCTTCCACATGTTGAACTGATCAGCCCTCCATCTCCAATTTTTCATAACCTACAGATTAGTAATTTCTGTTCAAATAGTCATGCCGTGGATGTATTTAAGAAACATTTAATAGAAAACTTTAAGGAGTTTAACCTATGTATATCTATCGTTATGATCCAAACCTATTTTAAATTTAGGGACTTCAAGCAAAGAATATCTGTATAGAAATATAAAGTCTTTTGTATTCGTAGGAATTTCCACCACACTCAGTTATATTTAGGAACTTAAAATCGGTATCATTCGGAGCATTTCTCATTTCTTCCATGATAGCGATATATTCGACAAAGTTACAAGCCACACAACATGGTTTGAGCAAGGTGCTAATGTACACTGAATATGCATGAATCCATAACTCGTTAAGCTTCACCCAACAATCAGCAAGCAATATTTTATTCATAAGTAGGTTACTTCCAAGCAAACATATTCAAGGTTTTCAATACGCACAATGTTAAAGCGGAATCTAACAATCTCACCACAGACGTTATTCCTACTTTTCAAGATAGTGCTCTACTTAGCGATTCTCACATCAGATAGTATCTCAAGAAATTTCATTGTAGTTACCAGCAGAATTCAATGAAAATATATGCACTCCTTCAGTTAGATTCAGCAAAGGCTTTACTTTACTGTATAGTTTTTCTTCAAGTTCTGAGATCTGTGAGAATCTTTTCAGACCATTTCTGTACACAGCTGAGCTCATATCTCCTGTCAATGCATGAAAAAACTACACGTGTTGGAACCGGCTTTTGTATAAGTTAACAAGAAAAATAGATTGTAATTTTGCTGCTACAATTTAGATAAACAGAACTGTAATTTTGATTTTGACTGTAAATTTCTAACTAGAGCAAGGCAGATTGTTCCTACGCATCGCCTAAGTCTTGCATCGTCACACACCAACTGTTAGTGAAACTTCGAAGCTACTGTTGATAAAACTATTAAAAATAGTTTACCCTTCCCTTGTAGTCAGTAGGTTCTCCAGTTAATGTTCACAATATGCAGCCTTGCGATATCCGTTGAAGATAGATAGATAGATAGATAGATAGATAGATAGATAGATAGATAGATAGATAGATAGATAGATAGATAGATAGAATGATTGATGGATTGATTGATTGATTGATTGATTGTTTGATTGATTGATTGATTGATTGATTGATTGATTTAGCTTAAGTATAACAATACCAATAATCATTCCATCGCACCAAGGAACCTAGGGAATATTACACTCACCTCTGAGTGAGGCGCATTTCATAGCAGAAACAACTGTGAGCTAATGAATGTAATTACATTAGTCTTGTTCTCTTGACAATCATTAATTCATATGTGCCTTTGTCTGTGAGTTTACAAGTATATATATACATCAATATACATATACACAGATATGTATGTATGCGTGTGTTTTTACATATACACAATGATTTTCTTCAAGATCACTATACTACTTCGTGTCGAGAGCCAATACTAACGAACTACTCACGTTCCTTTCAGTCTTTCATTTCTTCCCTTTCTCATATTCTCATTGCAAGCCGCATCTGATTATCGTCGTAAAAGTGTTCAACAGCCGTCAAATCTAGCATGCACAGATATCTACTACCAAATAGATATAGAAATCAACTACAGTGTATTCTACTACAATCGAATTAAATCTGTACATGCTATTTGTATGTTGTTAGATTTTCTTTAGTAAAATAGGGGTTTTTTTTTATGCAATCGAAAAAAATTATAATAGTAAATCTCTTAAGTGTATATATATTCTGTAGGTTATTTCACTTTCTTTGAAATATATATACTTTTTTAACTCTTAATGGTTGTTATTTTCCCACTAATATTTCTGTTGTAAAAAAAAATCAGCATCCGTGGAATTAGGTATATTGTTAAAGATAGCTCTGTATAAAATATCTGTTAATGCATATAATATAAATCTGGATATTTGGCAATACAACAAAAACTCGAGATGAAGAAGAGAATAGATCAATAATAACGCCATGTTGAAAATTTGTTTTGCTACAGGGAAACTAAATAAGAATATTTCTGCTCCAACTAGCTAGATCACATTGCTTTCTAGAAAATCGTATACGTATTAGTGAAACTAATACAAATTCATGCCTTTAACCAACAGCAAATGTTTCTCATTTAGTATGGATCTCAGTTGAATGCAAGAAATTACATACAAACACTAGCTTACTTGCTTTATTTTGAAATACGATAGTTGGTCGCATGCTAAGAAATTGCATAACTTCAGCTATGAGATATTTCGTTTGCCATACAAGGAAACATTTTGGCTAGCTTCCAAATCTTTCCCCACAAAACCTACATTCAACTAAGCTATCATATTTTACGTAATGAAGCTAAATTGTTATCTTTCTGATATTTCCAATTTAACGAGTTCCCTCTTAAAGATTACTCTGCTTATATACGTATAGATGCTTATATAAGTATACGCACACATCCAAGCTTACATTCATATATAATGCATATATGCAATGTATATGTATATTGTTATATACATATAAATAGGTACTTTTTTTATATATATATACATGATATATATATCATATATACCCTTATATACATATTTATACATACATTAATATATATATATATTTAAATATATTTATATATTTATATATACGCATGTATATGTTTGTATGCATATATGTATATATGTCTGTATATATATATATATATATATATATATATACATATCTCACATACATATATATGTATATATGTATATATATATATATATATATATATATATATATACAAATATGCATGTATGTGCGCGCGCATGGGGGTGCATGTATGCAAATTGTTACATATGCATACACACACATAAAAACACGCGCATATAAATGCATGCATAGATAAATAGAGATTAATTTGTGTGTATATGTTCGTGTGTGTGTCTGTGTGTGTCTGTGATCGCGCGTGTGTGTTCGTGTGTGGGTGGTGGTATGGTTGTAGGCGTATGCATGTGTGCTTATCTGTAAGGAAAAGTATTGTACGTCTCTTCATACGTCGAATGACTCCATATTCTGCTGTCTTGACTATAACTAGATGGCAGCCATCATTATTAACACAGATGTTTATTTAATTTTCCCTCTGAGCTGCATAATTATCTTTCATTGACACGGCAGATATATAATTGTGTCTCAACTACTTCCACCGCCAACCCTTTACTATTGTCCGTCTCTATTACAATATACTATGTATGTTAAAGCTATCATCACTGGTTTCGATTTTGATAAAGTGTAACAATAACTATTATTGATTATAACAATGTAAAAGGATTTGAATTCAGTAGTGTGGTGTACAGGTGCCATCGTTCGGAGGTTCGGTGAGTAAATGACTGAGCGAAGAGTATATATATATATATATATATATATATATATATATATATATATATATATATATATATATATATATATATATATATATGTTTCTATGTATTTATATATGTACGTATGTGTATGTAGATATATAAATATATATGTATGTGTATGTGTATGTGTATGTATATATATATATATATGTATATATGGCTGCATATGTCTATTATGTGTGTGTATGTATATATATATGTATGTATATATGTATGTATATATGGCTATATATGTGTATGTATGTGTATTTAGAAATATAAAGGTATATATATATATGTGTGTGTGTATGTATATATGTATGTATATATGTATGCATATATGGCTGCATATGTGTATGTATGAGTGTATGTGTATGTGCATGTACGTGTATGTAGATATATGTGTGTGTGTAGATATATAAATATATATATGCACATATAAGAAGGTGTGTATGATTATATGAATGTATATGTGTATATATGTGTGTGTATATATGTGTATATATATTTATATGTATGTATGTACGTATACATCTTTGTATGTGTGTATGTGTGTATATATCTATGTATGTCTATATGCAGTTATATACGTATGTATGCATGTGTGCATGTATGTATATATATATATATATATATATATATATATATATATGTATGCATGCTTATATGTATGTAGGTATGTATGGATGTATGCATGTATGCATATATGTATGTGAGTATATGTGTACATATATGCATATGTCGTTGACGTTTATAAGCGAATGAAGACCTGAGCATGTACGTACGCATGTGTGCATGGACATATGTGTATATATATATATATATCATATCTGTGTGTGTTTCAGCGCCTGTGTGTGTTCGTGTGTACATATATACGTAAATATGTATGCATCCATGTATGTATATGTACACTCACATCTATATGACTGTGTGTGTAAGTGGATGAAGGAAGGAAAGAAGAAGAGAAGGAAGGAGATCATGAAATAGATGAGCGCAAGAACATTAGTTACTCCCGTTGCCTAGATCAGTGATGAAGAAATTATCGATAATGATCAACTTCATAGCAATTTTAAAACATTCTCTCTGACTTCCAACAAAGCACCATTACTCCAATACCAACAACAATAACAGCACCCAATACATATGTATAAACACTACCACCACCACCACCACTAGCAACATTAGCAGCACCAACAGCAACACTAACCTATACTACAACAACAACCATTGCAACGACAGGAACGACAACTGCGTAACCGCAGGCACCGTCGCCAACACCGTCGGCACTGGGATAATAGCGTCAACATCGACGTTGGCTTTGGCAGTGATGGCAGTAATAAGGAATTTAGTAGTAGAATAACCGGAAGAGGAAGGAGGAAGAGGGGGGAGGGAGGTTGTGTGTGAGGTTGAGGGGGATGACGGTGAGAAGCGGTTGGAGAACAATAGGCGCCAACAAAGCGGAGAAAGAAGTAGGGGAAGGATAAGATGGTGGAGGAGGAGGGGGAGGAGGAGGGGGGGAGGGGAGGGGAGGAGGAAGAGGAGGAGGAGGAGAAGAAGAAGAAGAAGAAGAAGATGACGAAGAAGAAGAAGAAGAAGAAGAAGAAGAAGTAGAAGAAGAAGAACAACAAAAGGAAGAAGAAGAAAAGGAAGAAGAAGAAGAAGAAGAAGAAGAAGAAGAAGAAGAAGAAGAAGAAGAAGAAGCGTAGGAATCGGAGAGAAGGATGGCACAGAAGAAAGAAAGAAAGAAAGACAGAAAGAAAGAAGGAAAGAAGGAAAGATAGAAAGAAAGAAAGAAAGAAAGAAAGAAAGAAAGAAAGAAAGAACGAAAGAAAGAAAGAAAGAACGAAAGAAAGAAAGAAAGAACGTAAGAAAGAAAGGAAAAAGGAAATGAATTCGGAAAGGGAAGACTGCAATATCGGAGGTGAAGCGAGATGAACAAGATGGAAGGTATGTCAGTCAATAAAACAGTTCGATGCAGTGGTCTAATAAAGGAAGTGACGGTTTGGTTAGAAAGCAAAGTAGGTATTAAGATGCTAATTGGAAACAGATCTCGTGAAAATAATACGCTTGCAGTAAAAGATATACCTAATATGTTCTAAGCAAACTTCACACGGTGCATATTTCCCAACCAGATAACATGGACAATCTCTGTAATAATTGGACATTCTGAGCCACTTAACAGATGAAGTTTAATCTTATTGTGCAAGCTAAACAACACGCTGTTTCCCTTCTGTTTTGTTTCTCTAAAATTCTGTCAATGGGTATTTGTCCGAGTCTACACGTTTCTCTTTTGTTTAAGCTATATATATATATATATATATATATATATATATATATATATATATATATATATATATATATATATATATATATATATATATATATATATATATATATATATATATATATATGTATATATATATATATATATATATATATATATATATATATATATATATATATATATATATATACCTCTGCAACTATCTACCTCGTTGTCTGTTTACCTGCCTATTTAGATATATGTGTGTGTGTGTGTGTGTGTGTGTGTGTGTGTGTGTGTCTGTGTCTGTGTGTCTGTGTCTGTGTGTCTGTGTACGTGTGTGTTTCCGTGTGTATGTGAGTGCGTAGAGTGATCTTTTCAAATTCCGTTATTTTTTCTTTCTCGCCATTCACTATTAAAAAGTAACTCTAGTCATTCCATAGCTAACACCCTTCTCTAGGTGTCTTTCACATAATTTGTAGTTTAGAATCAGTAGTTCTTTGACTGCTATTTCTAAATTTTCAGTATGTTGGAGAAGCAACTCAATGCTAATCCCTGTATATTTATTTATATATATGTATATATTCTTTTACTCCTTTACTTGTTTCAGTCGTTTGATTGCAGCCATGCTGGAGCACTTCCTTAAAGGGTTTAGTCAAAGAAATTGACCCCAGGACTTATTCTTTGTAAGCCTAATATTTATCATATTGGTCTCTTTCGCCGAACTGCTACGTTACGGGGACGTAAACACACCGACATCGATTGTCAAGAGATGGTAGGAGTACAAACATAGACGTCGTTCTCGGGGAGGGTCAGCGTGACACAGAGTGCGACAAGGCTGAACCCTTTGAATTACAGGTACAACAGAAACAGGAAGGAAGAGTGAGAGAAAGTTGTGGTGGAAGAATACAGTAGGGTTCGCCACCACACCCTGCCGGAGCCTCGTGGAACTTTAGGAGTTTTCACTCAATAAACACTCACAAAACCTGGTCTGAGAATTGAAATCATGATCCTGTGACCGCGAGTCCACTGCCCTAAACACTGGGCCAATGCGCCTCCACATATTATATGTATATGTTATATATTATACGTATATTTATAACTTACCCTTTCTCTCTCTCTCTCTCTCTCTATTTCTCTCTCTCTCTCTTTCTTTCTACTTTTCTCTCTCCGACTGTATCCCTCTGTCGGTATTTCCCTTTCGTTTCCTCTTCTTTCAGATTAAAAACTAATATCCGAAACTTTAAAGTGCCTCTTCTCTTTTCATTTACGCATTAAACTAACACTTTTATCCTCGCGCTTTGTTCTTTGCATGCTGTGTGTCTGTACTGTTTTCAACTGTTTATATGTTGCTTTGAATTATATAAACATACTTAAACACATACACACATACGCACATACTCATAGACACACATAAACATATTCACACACACACACAAAAACATAAACATACACCATATAATGTTTTATTGAAGTTGGAAAACGTCACAAACTGTAGCGCCGTGTTTCACGTCACCGATCATCAGACTGGTGTGAACTTTTGGAATCGTATAACAGTTTATGAAGCTTGGTGCTATATTAAATGTTTGTATTATTCCAAAAGTTTACGCTTATGTCAAATGGGAAAAAGTGGTCGTGGAAATCGACAGATTTACATAAACACTACGTTTTACCATACAGTTGTTACTGGAATAATATTTTTCTCTTCCTTGCATCTGTGGGCTCACACGCTTCTCTTTCTCCACCTTCTATCTTTCCCTGTCTCTCTCCCTCTCTCTCCCCCTCTCCCATACTCGACCATGGATACACACTCACACACGCATTATTTATATATATATATATATATATATATATATATATATATATATATATAGGTAGATAGATAGATAGATAGATAGATAGATAGATAGATAGATAGATAGATAGATAGATAGATAGATAGATAGAGATATAATTATAGATATTATTTAATAGACAGAATACATATTTTTATATGCCTACTAATAGTTTCGTATGTTCAAAAATTCTTCAAACACATACCTTAGACACAAGCCACATATCTTATTTCTTTATTACCCAAAAGGGGCTGAACACAGAGGGAACAAACAAGGACAGACAAAGGGATTCAATCGATTACAACGACCCCAGTGCGTAACAGGTACTTAATTTATCGACCCCGAAAGGATGAAAGGCAAAGTCGACCTCGGCGGAATTTGAACTCAGAACGTAACCGCAGACGAAATACCGCCAATTCCCATTCCTCGGAAGGTAGTTACATTGTGCACGTTCTTTAAGTACTTTCTTACAAATATTGTCTATAAGGTGAAGAAAACCAACTGCAAAATCCGTAAGGTGAATCCTCGATGTCCTATAAAGTACAGCTAAAGTTCCTAAGAATTACAACACGTTAGATCAATGTCGTCACAGTTACACAGTGAAAAGTTGGATGGTCAGTGTTTGTACACCTTTGCTGGTAATTCTGCTCTGTCAGACCCAGCCTAGGGTTAAAATACTATGCAACTTGATAGACAGAAATTACTAAGGGTGTGACGTTTTCTCCTTTTATTTTTATTTCTCTTGTTTTGAAACAAATAATGGTGAAATTGGGATATCAATCTAAAACACATCAGATGGTAATTAGACAGTACCTTATCTTCTCAGCCATATGCTATATTTCCAAATATTATAGAAAATATTCAAATAACATCTGTTGCTCTTGTTGTTCTTCTCGTTGTTGCTGTCGTTGTTATTATTCAACTTATGAAAAGCCTGTTCATTCTATTCCGGTTTTCCATTTTTTTTTTTAATCTTACAATGCGAGCATTTTATTTCACATTATCAAAAGAAACCAGCGAATATCAACACAAAATTAAAGTAAGTAAATTCTCAAATTAGAGATCATCTTAAGGGCAGATATGTCATTGTAAATGTTTTAAAAACGGTCAGACTTCGATTAAAAATGCATTGATTATCCAAAACCTACAAAACAAAAGCAAGCTTGATTGGTTTTCAAAGATCTTTACAAAACAGATAGTGGAAGGAAGAAGACTGTTTTCTCACTAAAATCCTTTTTCTTGAAGATAATCATGGTTTTACAATGCCATGTCAGTAAAATACACGTTGTTGAACGTAGCATTAAATAGTGAAAAAAAAATGGAATTTTTTATTATTATTTTTTTTTTTTTGCATTCTTTCATTCTTTAGACGATTTTTTTTTTCTTCCTTCCTAACGATTTTTCTGATGATAGTTCTTAAAGCGGGCAATTACTGAAAATATCGCTGCAACACATGAAAATATCGATTTGAAGAAAGTTTGTTGTTGGCTCCGGGTTGTTTTATTTAATAGGTGCTAATTTTCCTTTGAACAAAAATCGGTTTGTAAAAATAGAAAAATAAAAATAACAGCAAATAAATAAATAATTAAACAAATAAAAAGCCACTATGAAAAGTAATCAAAAGATTTTTTTTTTTTAAATAACAAAACAAAACAAAAATAACATCAAAACATTAGTAATCATTACAACAATAACGAAAACAACAATAACGAAATGCGTTAAATAAAAGAGAGAAAAAAACGACCGTTAAAAGTGTGGTTCATCCAACATTGCTTATGGCTAGATTCCTATTACTATAATCTGTAATTATGATTATAGAGCCTAACCTTACCCGTTTGTTAGCTGAATAGTTATTTTTTACTTGTTATTTTCTTACTCTTTTGTTATGAATATTATTATTATTATTATTATTATCATTATTATTATTATTATTATTATTATTATTATTATTATTATTATTATTATCATCATCATCATTATTATTATTATTATTATTGTTGTTGTTATTATTATTATTATTATTATTATTACTATTATCTGTGTTGTTTTGTTTTTCGTTTTCCGTTTCTTAGTGTTTTTATTATATCAGAATATCTGCTATTGTTGCTGAATATTGACTAAGTATTATCTATGATCTTTACTGTATTAATATGTTAGAAACATTTTAGCGATGAGCACCAGAGAACAGCTGCTAAGACCACTATCTCACCGACATTGTTAACGCAGTTTCAGCTTCTTACTGAAACTAATTCCCTTCCACAAAACACTCTTTTGTTTTTTTATGGTGGTTGAAGAAAAACAAGAAAAAGCTTACTAGATACAATTAGTATTTACTACTTCACACTTCTTGTATTAACGTTAACCCTCGTCAAATGAAAATTAAGCGGTCTGCCATTAGTAGCCATTGTGCGCTGTTGTGCGCCATTGTGCGCTGTTGTGCGCCATTGTGCAGTTTTGTGCGCTGCGTACGCTACTGTATGCTGTTGTGCTCTGTTGTGCACTATTGGAAGCTGCTGAGACTATTATGTGCTGTTGTGCATCACACTACGTGATTGAGTACTATAGTACGTCATTGTGCTCCAATGTGTTCTACATATTTCAAATTTGTGATATTTTCAGTACTGAATGTGATATGTTTTTCAAACTTTTTTTTCCGTTATCGCTTGAACTGTATGTCATATGATTTTTGTCAATAATTATCATCCAATAGCATATGATTATGTACCGTCATATTTCTCTGCATTATAAGTCCGAATACAGGAAAGCAGATCATTACAGTATTGAGGTCTCAGTTGTAATGTTGAGGATAGAGACCGATGAATTTAATACTTCATCAAACTTATTCGCATTTGAAAATTATTTGGTTTCGGTTCACGTTCACCAAATAAACTCTCATAGAAAGCAGAAACGTGACAACATCCCATGTCATGATACACATAACTAAATATCTAAAGTCTATTTCCATAGAAAACATTTTTAATGGATATTAAGATACAACTAAGATGATAAAGGTCTATGAGAACTTGTGCTTTCTCATGTCAGTTTCTTAATGTTAATTACGATCTCATTCTTACAAAGATATATTATTGGAATATCCACTGATATCAGTACTTCACTGCTACTCCAAATTATAAACACTGCAGATCATAGTTATTGGAATTTGAACGCAGGACGAAAAAATTATATAACTAAATACGCAAGTAATTCTATTTGTTGCTGTAACGGTTCTACTAAAACACAGATTATGTCGTTTACTAAAGAAAGCCATCAAGCTATGGCAGCTAAAACCATTTTCAGCCAGGAGTGATTGACAAGAGACCACTGCTGTCTTCTGCAGGCTAAGTCTTATTTCGTTCTCAGAGCCTCACCCAAGGGAAGCGTAGAGACCAGGAATTTTCAGCTATTTTTTACCCACAGACCCTTTGATTCCTATTTAACGCTACCGAACCTCCATAAACCATTTGACGCTTTAAAAAAATCCCAATATATTTTACGCTTACGTAAATATTATTAGAAATAGTATAAGAAAATTCTTTAAATATTTTGGGTTTTTGTAGATGTATAACCAATTTTTAACAACTAAAGCTTTTATGAACCTCCATGGGCCATATAGCCCTGGTTGACAACCACTTTTATAGACGAAGAGGTAAAACGCTTTTGAATTTAAGACACCCGTTGAAAAACTGGGAGGGTTTCCAGCGTTACAGAAGACTTAGTTCCTATCTAGAGAACAACTTGCATATC
The DNA here is from genome assembly GCF_046866305.1 of Octopus bimaculoides. Classification (NCBI taxonomy): domain Eukaryota; kingdom Metazoa; phylum Mollusca; class Cephalopoda; order Octopoda; family Octopodidae; genus Octopus; species Octopus bimaculoides. The sequence goes on along the minus strand of NC_142940.1, from coordinate 11,409,289 downwards.
TTTAGGTAACCTCTGCAGTTGTTGCCTGAGGCAAAGCATCTCAAGTGTTTATTTCACCTCATGCCATTTCAATCAATTATAAAATTGATGTGTTAATTATTACTCATTACAAATGTTGCTAATATCGCTAAGTTAGTCGTAGCCCAGCAGGCTTTTGTGGCATCACTGACCCTTTGGCTATTATTATGCTATAACGATTCGACTGATTCAATTTCTGGCATTTGGTGCGGTGCTGGGCTAATACAGATGATCCACTGATACGGTGGAATGACGTGATACGGTAGTGCATGTACAAAAGCAGACGATCATTTTGTCAGACGATGCAGAGAGCATGTATTATCAACATGACATGGTATCGCTTGATAATAATTGCAGCTTAAGGCTACCTGACCAACACACCTAATTTAAGCTGGATGGACTACCTATTACTTATGAAATTAAAATGTATAAACGGATGGTACGACTAAAAACCGGAAAAGTTTATATCTAAATAGTCGCCAATAAGCAGATTTAGAAGAAAATTTGGTTGAACGTAAGATGTGACATTGCTTCAACTGCAGGTTGTTCAATGGCCTTTCTATTATGAACACTAATATAAGTTTTACCTCTTGAAACGGTAGTAATCACGGATTATATTCCCCAGCTTAAATATTAAGCTTAGTTTCCTATTGTCTTACTTATGACGCATTTTGTCCATGATATCAAAAAAGAAAACAAGCAGACGATCGCTATACAATTTAATTTCTGCTCGTTTTCTCTCTAGTTTGAAATATAATCTGTACGAACGATTCCAGATTAACTCGAGATAGTATTTAAAGAATTTGCAAATGATAAATTATTAACAGATTTCCGTCTGGTCTTAATGATTTTCTTATATTCTGTCTGATCGTAATAGTCTTGGTCAACTTATGTCATAGGTTACATAATGATTTAATCCGAAGATCAGGAGAAATCACGCAACAGCAAATTTACAAACACATACATGTATATGTATCTTTATCTCTCTGTTTCTCTTTCACACGCATACACACGCATACACATACACACTCTCTCTAGAGAGTGAGAGAGAGAGAGAGAGAGAGGCAGACAGACATAGATATATATATATATATATAAATATATATATATATATATACATATATATATATATATATATATATATATATATATATATATATATATATAGTTTTAGGGAAAATAACCAATTTTCAAGAACTCATCGATGAAAATCCACTATCACATATAGAAAAATTAATAATTAAAAGCACAATAAATGAGTATAATATAAAGTAAAGTAAATATCATAAGATAAATATAATAAAAAGATTACACGTGTTTCATAACCAATTTTCAAATAGAAAAGAAATTTAAATCGATTAAAATCAATTGAAATTATCTAAAATAAGTTCTATTCAAAAATATAGCTACTCGTCAGATCGTAAGTAGAACAATAATTAGATATATATCTCAACCAACAATAAGTACCAAATGAATTAATATGATATACTTATTATATAAAGATAGAAAAATTATTTAAAAAATATCATAATATCAAAATAATAACCATTCAATAATCATCCCTTCATCCATAATAATAACATGTATATTATATACAAAAAACATCTTACCTAAATTATCATTGTTTTAAATTATCATTGTTTTAAATACAAGTTGAACGAAGTTTAAGTTTAAAATAATAATGAAGATAAAATTAGTACATATTTAACCGGTGTAATAGTTAAAGCTATACTATTTAAAGCTAAAGACGTTTATTTAATTATGATTAAAGATCAATTGAATAATAGAAAAATACAAGATTATTTATTTCTACAAACGTAATAATAAAAAATATGAATGAAAAAATTATGAATGGAAAAAATTATGAATGAAAAAATTAGGAAAGAAAAAATTATTAAGAATAAAAGGTTAAACTTTATATATATATACAAAGTTTTGATTTAAAAAAAACTTTAACGATATTATAAACTATAAAGATTAATAATTAATCAAATAATATTAATCAAAAATAATCGAAAATATATCAACACTATTCCAATCGAAGTTCTAATATTATGTTGAAATGAAACTATAACTCCTAAATAATATAGTGTTAAATAAGTTATCTATTAAAATAATCTATAAAGAACCAAATGAATAGTATAAAAACAAGAATACATATTATTTTCAAATAGTAGAAAATCTTTAGCAAAGTGAAAACAGTACTTATCCAAATTTTTCCGTAATATATATTACATAGACAGACATATATATATATATATATATATATATACATACATATGCATATACGTTTTATATACCTTTGTGTGTATGTATATATATATATATATATATATATATATATATATATACACACATACATATATATATTATATATATACACACATATATATATATATTATATATATATATTATATATATACACACATACATATATATATTATATATATACACACATACATATATATATTATGCATATAGATATAGATATATATACGTAAATATATGCATATATATATATATATATATATATATATATATATATATATTATATTATATATTTTATTTTATACACATATATACGCACGTGTATGTGTGAGCGTGCGTATGTATGTATTATGTGTATTTGGATGTATGCATGTATGTGAGTATGTGTTTGTATGTATCAATGTATGTATGAAAATCACTTGTGACCGCACTTGGCTAAGTGTTTAGGTCGTTGTACTCACGATCACGAGATCATAGTTTCAATTCTTGTATGGAGAGGTGCGTTATGTTTTTTGATCAAAGCATTTCATCTCACGTGGAGCTGCGATCACTGTGCCACCAGACGCGTGGCACAACATACACCTGTTCGGACACCGTCGGTTTGATGATGGATGGAAGGAGGGAACTAATGTCCAACAAATACAATTCATCACTATACTTATATGGACATATACTTATAAAGAAATACACACATGCACATACGCACACACGTACACACGCACACACGTACACACGCACGCACATATATATACTTATTTAAATTTCATATTGCTTTCGGTTGAAAGGTGAAAAATGTCGGAAGAGCAAGTTTTTGAAGATTGCTATTATGTATTTCCCGAGCAGCTGTTCTCATTAACGTAGATTTTAACCCAAAGCGTTACCAAGTCGAGACAACAAAATAGATTATCTCATAATTGGTTACATCAATTGTACAGTTTAGTATTTTATAGTTAATTTCAATTATCGTTTATTTATGAATCACCATATTGTTTCCTGTCCATTGAGGAACGTTCACCGCATTTGGGTCTGAAATGAATCAGGGAAGTCTGAAAATGTTCTCTACTTACATATTCCATTGACATTATTTTCCCAATAGGATTGGGCAGACATGATTGGGCACTAAATCTTATATCGTTTGATTTGCGTCTTCTCCTTGTTTTGGATATTGGACAGCAGCCATGCTGGAGCACACACCCGCCCTATTTCTTATAGGGATTTTTAAAGTCTCTACTTAATTTATTGGTTTCTTTGCGGTACTGGTACGTCATTGGGACCTAAGCAAGTCTACACGTAAGCAAGAGGTGGACAAACATAAACACAGACACACACACGAACACACACACACACACACACACACACACACACACGTATATATATATATATATTATATGACGGGCTTCCATACAGTTTCCGTCTACCAAATTCACTCATAATGTATGGATTGATCGAACGCTATGGTTAGTAGAAGACACTTGTCTATGGACCCGCGAGCTTCATAAGCATAACGTTTTGCCTGCTTCTATATAACTTTGTACGAATGAATGGTCAAAAAGTTCGCTTCGCAATCACAAGGTCATAGTTTCGATCCTACTGCTTAGCATTGTGGGTAACGCTCCTTTCATCGTATTTTCGATATTCTTCTACACCAAATACCCAAATACACAATTTCTCTCTACCAAATTCACTCACAATGCATTACTTGACCCGGAACAAACGTAAAAGATGCCCAACCTGCCACACATTCACAGTGGCATTGAACTTGAAGCGGTGTTTGGTTGCAAACTGAGCTTCTTAGGCACACTGCCATATATTTAGGAAAATGTGAAATAATATTCCTTGCTCAACATGGTATTTATGTTGCTCCTGATGGTGTGTAAAAACTATAGTAAAGGTCAATTAATACAACGAGGAATGAAAAATAAAATCGCTGTTATAGAATCGGTACGATATGAAAATATAATGAGCTTATAATTATGATTTATTGCAACCTATAAAATCAAAAGCTTCGCTGGACAATATATATGTATATAACTATGCTTTTGTCTTTTCTTTCTTGCGAAACTAGACACAGGAGTGTGTTCCCTTTAAGTCAGCATATATCCTATAATTATTAGTGAGGTACTATACTGAGTGGATATGCAGAAATAATATTCTACGCTATACAAGCTATCGTTAATTGCATTTCAGACAGGAAAAAAAGAAGTTAAATTGTGTGTTACGGACTCCATACGACGTGAAATAACATGACATTTACAATTTCATTCTTTTTTGCTCTTGTTTTTGTATTGGTGATATTCTTAACAGAGTAATAAGATATGCGCACGTTTTATTAACATAAGTAGAGACTACAGTGGATAGAAATGTCCGGAATATTGCAGAATCCAGATTATGTCGAATCAACGAAGTAGGAGCTATTCTCAGATCTACAATGTCTTTCTTTTCTTTTTGAATATATACTCACGTGGGTGTGTGTATATGTTTGCTCACAGTTAGATATTCAAAATATGTTATTCAATGGCTAGTATATAAATCCAGTAATAATTCTCATATGATAAGATATATTTCCTTGGATAATTCTAAACACATGACCTTAACCATAAGAAAAAGCATGGAAGGGAAAGAAAATGTAGGGTCAGTTTGCAAGAGATGTGAACGCCAAGACAGATACAGAGGACCGGTGGCTATGGATGAGGAGGAGTGACCTGATGATAGAGCCAGAAGCACTCATATACGCAGCTCAGGAACAAGCATCTATACTGTATATTATCGTATTAATTGTTTCTGTCCAATTTATAATTTTAACTTTTAAATTCTTTTAAATTAACATTTCTATGATTTATTTCTATTAATTACATGATTTACTTATGTAATATATTAATTCATTTAAATTTTTAGATTAAAATCATAGATATAGTAAGAAGGTATATACCTCACAGCATGGATTTCGACGGGTTCTGAGTTGACTGAGTCGTAGAGTGGTGGTTCGTCTCTAAATTAGTTATGTACATATCGATTATATATTAGGAAACCTGGTGTAATATTATACCGATTTTTGCCTGTAAGGTTGGAATAAATTTTTTATTCCCTAATATTATTATTACTATATATATATATATATATATATATATACACGACAGGGTTCTTTCAGTTTCCACTGACAAGGTTTTATTCGAAGGTTTTTAGTAGAAGACACTTACCCAAATTGCCACACAGTGGGATTGAAACCGGAACCATGTGGTTGAGAACTAAAGATTCCCACCACATACCCACGCCAGAGCCTAGAATGTAGATAACAAAAATAAACTCACCTTTAGAACATGAGAACGGTCTTGCACATTTTTTCTTCTCCATTTAGACTACATCCGTAATGTGCGTGTCAGCTGGATGATTTCTTGCCTAGGTGGTCACGTGGACATTTATTCAAAGAATCAAACGCACCAGTTATTGCTATGAATGTGAATTTATAATTTGAAGCTAGAGGTTTCGGAGCAGTTCTCCGTATTTATCTTCTTTCTCTTTGATTTTCGAAGAGATATTCACATCAGCTGAGTAACTTGTCTCCATGACGATACATACTTTTTCTCATCTGTCTAAAAAAACGATATATGCGGTCTATTATTTTCAGATATATGTATGCATGTATGTATTTATCGATGGATAGATGGATGGATAGATGTATATATGTATGTATGAGTGTATTTGCGTATGCACAACTTTCTAAATGTTCTTGTGTGCGTGTATATTTGTGTTTATATTGTGCGTGTATCTAGTTATGTATTCGTTTACGCACATAGGTGTGTACATGAATATATCATAGGCACACACACACACACACACACACACACACACACACACACACACGCACACACACACACACACACGCACACACACACACACACACATATATATATATATATATATATATATACATAGAGTGCGTGCTGAAGTCTTCGACCACATTAAACTATTGTCAATTTCTACTAATTGCCAACTTATAATTGGATGTTTCGCATTGCGTTTTTTACAGATGAAATATTGGCCCTGTTGGAGCCATTTGCATACCTAACCATTATATTTTGTAGTAGGGGTTCTGAATGAGAGGAGGGGAAGATGCGAGACAACCACCAAAAATGGCACAGCAAAAGTTTTCGGCCAACTCACATAAACCAATCATGATACAGTGTCTTAAAACAGAAAAAAACGTCTATAATTGAAACATATTACTTAAGGTTCATTTCAAGAAGTTACTGTACATCATTAATATTTCGTGTGGTTTCCTTTAGCTTGAATAATTGCTTCAATGCGCCTGAGAAGAGATGCGTACAAACCCTTCACCATCTTCACAGGTATGAGATGCCATTCACTGTGACTGAACTCCCACAACTCATCAAGATTGCGTGGATTCTTCTGACAAACTTTCCTCTTTAGTTCTGTCCACATTTGCTCGGTGATATTTAACTCAGAGCTATGAGAGAGCCAATCTTTCAATACGGTAACACCAACATCAGCCAGATTCTGTTGCGTTGCCCGCGATCTGTGGCATAGAGTTCCGTCATGCTGAAAGATCTTAGCTTCACCCAAGTCTGGTATCAAATTGTCCTTCACTAACTGGATGTATTTGGCACTATTCAAATTACCGTCAATGTTAACCATCTTTCTTGAATCATCGCTTGTTATGTATCCCAAAAGCATCAGACTCTTACCCACAAACATCAGTTTTTGTCATTTCACGTGGGTCGTTTCCCTTTCCTAGAGGCCTTCTGACAAATCTTCGTTTATTAGAACCTCTATTACAAAATATAATAATTAGGTATGGAATTGACTCCAACAGGGCCAATGTTTTACCTGTAAAAAACGCGATGCGAAACATCCACTTTGGCAATTAGTACAAATTGACAATTGAAGTGGCCGAAGACTTTTGAACAGTACTGTATATATATATATATATATATATATATATATATATATATATATATATATATATATATATATATATATTGAGAGAGAGAGAGAGAGAGAGAGAGAGAGAGAAAGAGAAAGAGATGTGTGCACGTGGACGTATGTGTGCATATATATGTATATACATATATATATATATACATGCATATATATACACATGCATATATATATATATGTGTGTGTGTGTGTGTGTGTGTGTGTGTGTGCGTGTGTGTGTGTGCGTGTGTGTGTGTGTGCGTGCGTGTGTGTGTGTGTGTGTGTGTGCCCCCGTATTTATGTATATTCGCAATCATTGCGATAACATCTCCAAGACACATTCACTAGCAAGATATCAACATTATCGCCGCATCCAAGACACGGTAACTGTACATAAAGATCAGCCATACATCATACATAACAGCGCAGCGTAACGAATCGATATTGTGCTGTTTCTCATTACGACAAAACGAGGGACGATTGTCTGACCTCGACAATCAAATTTGGTGAAGTTAGCCAAGGATTAACTGAATCAGCACTAAACAAATTCATAGTAAGAGATTTTCTGGTTTATCTCGTTACGTGATGTTATAATATGGTGTTCGATTACGTGGTAAGATAATATCGGTTGTATGTTGCGAAACGAGGTTGATGATGATGATGGTGATGATGGTCATGGTGATGATGGTGATGATGATGATGATGA